>NC_056523.1:190732022-190868571 GCF_019175285.1 Sceloporus undulatus
ACATATTACAAACACCAATGCATACCCTGCATTGGAAGCATGCAGGGTAGCTGTGTTGGCTATTTAGTAAATTCAAACAAAAGTCCACCAAACAATAATATCTTTATTGGCCAACTGAAATGCACAATACACTTGTTGCAAGCTTGTGAAGCTCCACTGGCTTCTTCATCAGGCAAGATGTTACGAATCAAACAAGAGAAAAATCAGAGATGTTAGTAAGATGTCTACATTCTGTTGTTTCTGTCCTTAGTTAAGATGGTATCAGGAGGGTAGTTTGCAATGTTTGTCTTCTTGAATTTGGACTGGATTGGCATGGAATGATTGCAAGAGAGGAGTCCTTGTTGAGATGCAAATGGACTTTAAATTTCTTGGAAAACTTTGAAAATCTCCCTATTGCCAGATGGCCAGAAGAAGGAGGAGCCAGCCTGCAAAATACCCTCCCCATAATACCTTGCCTGATGAAGAAGCCAGTGGAGCTTCGAAAGCTTGCAACAAGTATATTGTGCATTTCGGTTGGCCAATAAAGGTATCACTGTTTGGTGGATTTTTGAAAGCTCTCTAACAGAGAAGATTAAATGTGTTACAAAATTCTGGTGCCACAGCTCCCAGAATTCCATAGTATTGAGCAACAGGAGTTAAAGTGGTGTCAACCTGGATTTCTTCTGCCTTGCGGACGCAGCCTAATTTTCTGTCAGTTGACACCACAGGGTTTTCTGAGCTGTTGTAATCATCTGCTTACTGTTCTAAAACTTCTGTAATCTCTGAATGATTTTAAGAAAGACTGTGAAGTGTTTATTACATATCTGTAGTCTTCTTGGGGATATTAATCAAGTTTAGGTTTTGGAAAGTAAACAGAGTTGGCATGTGGTAGATAAATATTTTATCATATATAAGGAAGTAGAGAAATAGTGGTATACCGTAATCCATCAGATGGAAGAGGAGGATGTCAGTAATGTATATTTATTTTTGTTTAGTAGTTCAGTTTTATTTGTTTTATTAGTGTTGGTCATTTTGTTGTGTTTTAGGGATATTCATAAAATTATTTGCGATTGTGTTTATGCTTAATAAAAACTATTTAAAAATAATAATAAAAGTTCTGTAATCTAAGTAGAATATCTGAGAGTAGAACATCCCTCCTGATTCCCAGGGATCCATTCCAGACCTTCTGCAAATCCGGAAAAATGCCAATATTGGAGTCATTATTGGTTTCAATGGCGGCACTTTCCTGTGTGTGCGGCTGCGTGCTTGCCTCATGCACACACACCATTTTGTCCCTTCCTGCTTGCCATCCACGAATGGGTGAGATGATGGACTCCAAGTCTATAGATCAGGAGGGATGACTGTACACTATTGCATACCTTACAACTGCTCTGATTTGGCAAGGACTGTCTTGATTAATCCATCCTTCCATACACCCCTCCATGCCTTGATTTATATTCTGCCTTTCTGCTAGGTTGAGATTGAAGATAACCCACAAAAAGGCAGACAATATAGTTTTTTGTGGATTTTGGGGGTTCTGTGGCCATGTTCTAGAAGAGTTTATTCCTGACGTTTCGCCAGCATCTGTGGCTGGCATCTTCAAAGAATACTGGCAAGGAAGAGAATGGGTATATATACTGTGTGACCCTGGGTAGGGAGGAGGGATTCACAGATTAACATGGGAATCACACCTCCCTACCCAGGGTCACACAGTATATATATACCCTACTCTCTTCCTTTCCAGTTTTCTCTGAAGATGCCAGCCACAGATGCTGGCGAAACGTCAGGAATAAACTCTTCTAGAACATGGCCACATAGCCCGAAAAACCCACAAAAAACTATGGATGTCGGCCATGAAAGCCTTCAAATTCACAAAATATATATAGTTAAAAACATACAAAACTAAGATTAAACCAATATTTAACATCTATAGAATTAAAACTCTTTAAAATCTTACTTAAATAAAAAGGCTATTTAACAAACCCTCTTCTTGTTAAAAATCTGTTCCCAAAGGCTTGCTGGAAAAGAATGGCCATAACCTACCACCAGATGCCCAAAAAGCAGCCAACCTATCTTTCTTAGGGAGGGAGGTCCAAAGTGTGGGAGCAGTTACAGAGAAGACCTTCTCCTGCATTCCTATCAACCATGTCTGTGAACATGGTAGGATAGGTACAGGTCCTCCTCAGCAGAAATTAGAGCTCAGACATGCTTATATGGGAAGATAGAGGCCTTCAAATTGCCTGGACGTGAACCATATAGGTCATAAACAGCTCTTTGAATTGTGCTTGGAACAGACTGGCATCTTTTAGAGTTGCTGCAAAAAGAGAATTATGTACTCCGTGTAACTAGTACCTGTTAACCATCTGGCTGCCACTCTTTGGACCAGTCAAAGCTTCTAAACACTCTACAAAGGCAGTCCCACAAAGAGTGCTCTATAGTAATCCAATCAGGATATTACTATGGTATGCATCACCGTAGCCAAATCAGATGTCCCAAGGAATGGGCATAACTGGCACATTAGCTTTAACTGTGCAAATCACTCCTGGCCACCATACAAACCTCATCATCCAGAGTCAAATCTGAATTTGAGTATACCCAAACTATGAAGCATTGGTGATTATCTGTTCTCATTTTTATCACAGGATAGACTATCACACGTCCTTATCGTGCTTATTCCACCATTATCCTGTCAATAAAGTGGAATTGTCCTGTCACTTTTCAACAATGGACACTTCCATTAATAAAAAAATGACAAGACAATTCCAATTCACTGATGGCAAAATGACAGGATAATTACGATGTTGTCTGATAATCTTTTGCGCGATGTGCAATAATTCCACTTGACAGACGAAATAATGACGGGATAAGCACAATGCCATCTGATAATTTTTGTGTGATTGCATGATAAGAACAGAAAAAGGATGGAAAAAGGACATCCTTTTCCCTGTGTGATAATCCCCTGTGTCTTCAGGGAAGGTGTAACTCCATCCAGCACAGGTTGAATCTCCTGTTGACCCACTTTTTCAGATGCATTTGAAATGTCCAACTTTCTCTGGGGTTATTCACACTGTGAAAATAATCAAGATGAATCCAGGCTGAATCTTGATTGTTCACACACATCCTGAATGCACTGGATTAAGTTTGGAGAAGGGACTGCCAAAAAACCTAACTAATCTAGGATAATCGATATCAGGTTTTTCCCTGAGTTTTTAAAAAAGATCCACATCAATGGTAGTGAATTACCAGTGTGAATAGACTCGGGATAAAATGCTACATGCCTTGAATGTGTTCCAAATGCATTCAGATCGTTGACTCCTTTATTTGAATGCTTGCATGTCTGGGCAGCCAAACTTGCAGAGATGCGCGGCAATGTGGTTCCACAGTGTGAATAACAAACTCAGAATGTGTGATTGAGATCTAAAAAAGCGACATCTAAATGACACACAAAAGTAACAACAGGGGAAGTCCCAGCAGAAGGGAGGAGGGCAAATGTCTTCCCTGTCTTCAGAAAGGGGAAACAAGAAGACCCAAAGAATTACCATCCAGTCAGTCTGACATCAATAGCAGAAAATATTCTAGAGCTGATAATTAAACAGACAGTCTCTAAGCAGTTAGAAAGGAATCCTGTGATTGCTAAAAACCAACATGGTCTTCTCAAAAACAATGCCACAATAATTTTATTTCCTTTTGATAGCTTTACAAGCTTGGTAGTTGAAGGGAATTCTTTGGATGTCATATATCTAGAGTTCTTAGTAAGGCCTTTGACAAGATCCCCTGGGCTATTTGAGCAAACAGACTAGTGAAATGTGGGCTAGACTGTGTTGATTGGCTGACCAAACCTAAGGGGTGCTAACCAATAGTTCCACTTCATCCTGGAGAGAAGTGATTAGTGGGGTGCCACAGGGTTCTGCCCTGTGCCCAGTGCTATTACGCTGATCTTTACTAATGACTCCAGTGAGGGAATAGAGGGAACGCTTATTAAATTGCAGAAGATGCCAAATTAGGAGGAACAGCTAATACCCCAGAGGACAGGATCACAATTCAAAATGACCTTAACAGATTAGAGAGCTGGGACAAAACTAACAAAATGAATTTCAACAGGGAGAAATGTAAGACAGTGACACTACACTTAGGCCGAAAATAAATAAATAAATCCACAGCTATAGGATGGGTGACATCTGGCTTGACAACAACACATGTGAAAGGGATCTAGGAGTCTTAGTAGACCACAAGCCATACATGAGTCAACAGTGTGATGAAGCAATTAAAAAAGCCAATGAGATTTTGGACTTCATTAATAGGAAAATTAACAGGAGTCTAAATTAAGGGAAATAATAGTGATATTATATTCTGCTTTAGTCTGCACCTGGAATATTGTGTCTAATTCAAGAAGGATATTGACAAGCTGGAATGTGTCCAGAGTAGGGTGACCAAAGTAGTGAAAGGTTTGGAAATGAGGACCAGCTTAGGGAGCTGGGTCTGTTTACCCTGGAGAAGAGAAATCTAAAAAGGTAACATGATAGCCAGGTTTAAACATTTGAAAAGCGGCATATGGAACATGGAGCAAGCTTGTTTTGTGTTCCTACAGAGACTAGGACACAGAGCAAAGGATTCAAACTACAGGAAAAAAGATTCCACCTAAACACTACAAAGAACCTTCTGACAATAAGAGCTGTTTGACAGTGGAATACGCTGCCTTGGAGTGTGGTGGAGTTTCCTTCTTTGGAAGTTTTTAAACAGAAGCTGAATGGCCATCTGTAGGGGGTGCTTTGAATGTGTATTCTTACATGGCAGTCAATTGGACTGAATGGTCCTTGTGGTTTTTTCCAAAACTGTATGATTCTATGGTTATATAAGAAAATCCCACAGTTGGGTCACCCTAGGTCAGAATTGATTTGAAGGCACATAAAAACAAGAATAATGGATTGGAAGAACAGGTACTCATACATCTTTATTATTTGGCCTGTTTAGTCAGACCCACAGAGAGCTCATAATGCATCCAGATGGTAATTAAGATAAATTTAGCAGATAGATAGACAGGCAGACAGGCAAGCAGGCAGACACATGGATGGAAGAGATGGACTGAAGGGGAGAATCTGCAGGACCCAACTGATGCCAACACATTTCAGTGGTCATTGGGAAGGACTATTATTTTCTATTTGGCCATTTGGAGACAGTCCCTGAAAACCATTGCAAATGCAGCCAGTCATCTTCAGTTTAATTCTTGTTCCCTGTTATGGCAGAAAATGCAGCTGAGCGAGAGCCAAAAGGACGGCGGCCAAAATGGGACCACAGAGAAACAACAGGCAGGTTGTGAGCAGGCTTGGGTGAATCCAAAGCCATTCAAAATTACACAGTGTTACAAAAACAAGGAGGGACAGATGCACACACCTGATGTAGCCAAAGGTGGGTTGATCATGCTTTGTGACATTTCAGGACACAAGACAGTTGAGCAAAGGTTGGAAAAGAAAAGTATAAATGAGGATGGGGGTTGGTGAAGCAAAGAGTGAATTCACCTGAAGCCCTTATAGCAACTCCCATCAGCCCTAACCAGCATAACCAATGGTGAGGAAAATGGGGGATCGTAGGCCAAAACCTCTGGAGAGTACCACATTGGGAACACCTTCAAAAAGGGCAAGTATGTCTGGAAACCTGAATAAAAGCACTCCTGCTGCAATGTGAGAGTATGCTACAATGTTCTGCTGTATGTCCCTCTTATTCATGCTGATTCATGCTAAACAAAGTTGTGAGTGCAATACCAGCCAGGGGCTCTGGGTTGACTCAGCCTGGCATCCTTCCATAGATCACTAAAATGAGTACCCAGCTTGTTGGGGGCAATTAGCTTACACTTTGTAAGCTGCTCAGGACATCGGTAAGTGGTATAGAAATGTACTTGCTATTGATATTGCTAATTTTTATTTTTTTCTTATTTCTCCCCATATCCCCTCTCACCTTTTTTTAAAGACTTGATGGGCATTCACGCTTATGTTTTTGTCCTGCGGAAATTTGGATCTCCAATGTGATGCAATACAGTATCGATGTTCCCACTACCTTTAACATGACTGAATCTCTCTCAGGCATTTAAATCTTCTCCGGCATTCACACATATGCTACTTCAACATGGAGGTGCCTCCATGTCTGGAAATGATCTCTGTGCTCTGGATCGGTATCATACTCACACTATCAAAGAGCTGGATCACTCAGGATCTTTAAAATTGATGTACTTAAGGACCCAGTGTCGAATAAACTGGGCTAAGCGGGTTTTTCCATCCCCCCCCCCAACGGTGCCAGGTGTATTTGGGGCCAGTGGGAATGTCGCGGAAATAACCCGGTTTCACACTGGGTTAATTCTGAAGTGTGAACGGGGCCCCAGATGTATCTACACTGTAAAAATACAGCAGGCCCTTTATATATGCAGAGGACTCCCCACATATGGCAAAAATGTAGGACCTCAAGTCCCGTTTGTTTTAATGGCTGCGTGTTCCTGTGTGCGGCATGGTGTGTGCAGCACAGGCATGGGCGCCACTGTAACAAACATGGCTTGCTGTCTGCGTAAGCTTAAGGCTGCGGATGGCAAGCCTGTGTATAGGGCACGCACACTGAAATGTAGTTTGACACGACTTTAATTGCCATGGGTCTAGGGTTGCCATAACTCCGGACCTCCAAAACGGGAAAAATGTAGGACAAAATTTTCAAATGTAGGACACAGGGAAAATGTGTCCTACATTTGAAAATTTTGTCCTACATTTTCCCGCAGAGGGGAGCGGAGGCCAAGCGGCAAGGGAAAGCCTCCACTTAAGGAGGCTTTCCCTCCCCGCCTGGGCCCCGGGCCTCGCCGCGATCAGAGGCTGCAGAGGAAGGGCCAGGCCTCGGGCGATCGCCGAGGCCTCCCTTCCTTCCCCGGCCTCCGCAGAGGCCGAGGAGGAAGGCACGAGGCTGCCGGTGATCGCCGGGGCCTCGCCTCCTTCCTGGCCTCCGTGGAGGCCAGGAAGGAGGGAGGAGGCTGCAGGGAGGTGGGGAGGTTGGGGCGGCTGCGCGCAGGAGGCGTCACCTCCCTGCAGCCTCCTCCGCCCCAGGCCTCGCTGCCCTCCTCTTCCTCCGCGTGGCCATGCGTGGTGGTGGAGGAGGAGGGCAGCGAGGCCCCCCGGTTGCTCCGCAACCCCGCTGCAACCGGGCTTTACCCGGTTTTTGGATGGCACCCGTGCCGGGAGCGGGCAGGTGCTGCCAAAACCGGGAAAAACCCGGTTGCAGCCGGGTTATGGCAACCCTACATGGGTCTATCCTACAGAATCCTAGGATTTGTACGTTTGTGAGGCACCAACACTCTTTGGCAGAGAAGGCTTAAACTACAAACCCCAAGTCTCCACGGGATGGAACTAAAACAGTTATAGTGGTGTCAAACTGCATTATTTCTACAGTGTAGATGCACCCTCAGTCTGATGAAAAAAATTTGCAGACGTTGAAAGCTCCATACTAAACTGCATTTCAGCTGCACAGTTCTTAATAAAGGTATTGTTGATGTGCCCATTAGGCCTTGCTGCAATGAGTTTGCAGCTGATGATAAATACTAGAGAAGGGAGATTTAAAACTGTTGTGGTCAGTTTGGAGCCATGCTATTTTCCTGCCAACTCTATAGTGTTACAAAAGGTGTAAGTATTACAACACCCTAAGTGTTACAAAAAGGTGAGAAGGGATTTGGGGAGAAATAGGAAAAGATGAAAAAACATGGCCCAGGTTTGGAGCCATGAGGTATGCAATCTCATTTGAATACCTAGCCCGGTATTTAAAATGTAATCGTAGTGGAGGAACAGAGGATGTGTGTTCCAAACCTGCCTCCACACACACACAGTAGCTTTGCTTGCATTGGTGTTATCTGGTGCAGGGTGAGGGGTTCATCCCCTTTTGGGCTGTCACCCGGTGTGGTCCAAACCCCCTGCATCCCCTAGCAATGCCACTGCACACACAGACTTTTGAATGCTACTCACTTCTCTTTCCAAAGGTAGTGGAACAGCAAGATAAAGTTAGATTGGACTTAATGGCCACCAGGAGAGAGGCTTCTTTAGATGGTAATTTCTTCCATTTCTAGAAGAAGTGGAAACAGTCTGAGTAGAAACATATCTATGGTCCAAAACTGCAACACAAGGCAATCGATGTTCAGCTCTTTGGAGGAAGAGATGAGAAAATGAAAGGACCTCACTGGAGGAAAACACACACACACACACACACAAACAATACACATTAAATATATTGCGCACAATAGAGAAACCGCACCAAATCACAACAATTTGACTTCCAGCCCTCAGACACAAAGCCACAAATATTCTTAACTAATATTCACACCCTTACTTTTACTTGACATTAAAACCTTTTGCTTCAAAGTATTATACGTCTTTTTTATCATAATATTTCCATCAAAGATTCCCTCAGTTTGAATTCCTGTTTCTAATTTTCTTATTTTCCGTCTATCTCTTATTCTTAATGTCTCTCACTCTTAACTCGCTTACTTGCTTTGTTACTGCCATTGTTTTTTGCAAAACTCTGTTACAGGAAACCATTCTTCCTCTGTTTTTTCTATGTCTTTATGGTTCAACCACGAGGTTAATTTCTCCATCTCTTGCATGTCAAACAATTTCAAAAGCCAGTCATCTAACATTGGGAGCTCTGCTTTCTTCCATAATTGCGCTACCATTATTCTTGCTGCTGAGACCATGTACAATAAGATTATTCACTATTTTTTTCTATAGGAGGGGGTAATGTATTTAACATATTTAGCAAATAAATTTCTGGTTTTAATTTGAATCTAACTTTCAGGATTTCTTGTACTGTGTTATGTATTCTCTTCCAGAAATCTTTTAGTTTTGGGCATCTCCATCATGTATGAAACTAAGGCCCGTTACAGACGGGCAAGGTTAGGAAAGGGCGTCCATTCCGGATGCCCTAACCCTAGTACGTCCTGGGGACGTACAAAATGGCGGCGCCCATTCTACATGGGTGACACCATGGGTATGTCACCACCGTGCTGCCTCCAAATGGGGCGGTGTGGAAGTGAGGTCCCAGCGCTGCGCGAGGGCGCCTGGGGCGCCCTTTCCACATAGCCGGAAGGAGCTCCATTTCGGAGCTTCTTCCAGATTTGCGTCGTTGGTGCAACCTTCAGATGGTTGCGCCAGCGACGCAAAGCAGAAGGGGGCCAAACGGCCCCTTTCTCAGTGTCCCTGCCACCGTCAGCTGTCCTTGGGGCATGAAGCCCCAAGGACACCCCTTTCCAGGCCACAGGGAAGTGGCCTGGAAAGCAGCGGATTGGGGCCTCAGAGGCTGCCTCTGTGGCAGCTGAGGCCCTGATCCGGCAGGGAAAGGGCCAGATACAGGCCGCCCCAATGCACCAAAGATTCTATATTCTGTTGGCACTTCCAACACTTATTTGATTTCGTATTATACATTTTAGCAATTTTTAATGGAGTTAAGTGCCATCTATGTTCCATTTTGCAGAAGTTCTCTTTCAAATCTTGGGACTTAGGGGCTATACAGACTGCCTCTTTACTGGCTGGATCAATGCTGCGGCGACCGCATGCTGCAGCACCCATCCAGCCTCCGTAGAGCACAAAAAGGAGCCGGAAAAACTGGCTCCTCTTTGTGTCTTTGAAGGGGCACCATAGCTGCCACCGTACGGCAAGATGACACCCCTTTGGTGTTGCACCAGAAGTGCATCATTGTGGTGCATGCTGTGTAGACCAGTGCACGCCATATAGCGCCCTGACAGTGACAGTGGAGCTTGGAGCATGTGAATGCTCAGTCCTCATCCCGCCCACAGGCTGTCGCTTTTCGTCGGTCTGTATAGGGCCTCAGTAAATTTCTCTGTTTTCTCTCTCACATATTCCCAGCTTTTCAAATCAATTACTCTCCCTTTGTCTGTGGCCCACTTTATTATTTCCTCGGTAAATGGATCACATCCTTGTTGTGTTTTTAATTGTTCTTCTTTCCCATTTGACTCAATAAAATATCATCGTATTCATTTAAGTCTTCTTC
This sequence comes from Sceloporus undulatus, assembly GCF_019175285.1. NCBI lineage: Eukaryota > Metazoa > Chordata > Lepidosauria > Squamata > Phrynosomatidae > Sceloporus > Sceloporus undulatus. Next base: position 190,742,025 of record NC_056523.1, read on the forward strand.
AAATCTCTCCAATTTAATCTCCAATTTGTACCTTTCTTTTTATTGAATATAAAGAAACCAGTGTATTTTCGGGTCAAGATATTCTAATTATTTAATGGTTTTTAATTCCCATTTGTCTGGTCCTTGCTTCTTAAGAATGCCCTTCTGTCTTAACCATTTATTCAGAGAGCAACATTTTCCAAAAAGGCTTCATGAGGTGATATCCATAGTGGTAGTTTCCTATACATTTTCTTTTTGAATTCATTCCAGACTGATAATAAGGGTCTTCTTATGATATGATGTGTAAAATCTTTGTGTATTTTCACTTTGTCATATCATATGTATCCATGCCAACTGAATCGGTTATTAAAGCCTTCGAAGTTGAGTAATTTCAAATTTTTCAAATTTATCCAGTCCGATATCCAATTTAATGCATTTGCTATATAATAAAATTTTAGATTTGGGACACTTCTTCCTCCTTCCTGTTTGAGTTTCATCAGTGTCTTCCATTTAACTCAGGATGTTTTACCAGATCAGATAAATTTCCTTAAATCTCTGTGCCATGCTTGGAAAACTTTATCGCTATTTATGCTGGGAATACATTGGAAAAGAAAATTTATTTTAGGTAAGATCATCATTTTGATCGCTTCTGTTCTCTCAGTCATTGTAAGGTACAGTTGGTTCCAGGTCTTTTTTGATTTCTTTCCATTTTTGTTTGTAGTTGTTCTCAAATAGTTCAACATTTCATTTTGATACTGTGGTACTTGACTTTATTCTGAATTGCACATTTTGTAAGACTTATCAGTTGTGAATCTTCTTTTTTACTTAGATTCTTTGTTAACATTGCTGTTTCCCCTCTATTGATTTTAAATCTCGATACACTGCTCCCTCGGGTTACGAAATTAATTCGTTCCGCGGCCGCTTTCGTAACCCGAAAAGCCTTCGTAAGCCGAAATGCCATAGGCGCTAATGGGGAAAAGCCGCGATTCCGTGCGAAAAAGCCGAAAAAAGCACCAAAATTTTTTCGTAACCCGAAAAACATTCGTAACCCGGAACAATTATTTCCTATGGGATTTTTTCGTATCCCGGAAATTTCGTAACCTGGGTATTTCGTATCCCGAGGTACCACTGTATTTCTCCAGATTCCTCTATTGTCTCAAACAGTCCCTGTATTTGATTCATTGGGTCCTCTAACATGATGACTAAGTCATCCGCAAAAGCCTTAAATTTATAATCTTATTCTTTAATTTTTGGTCCTTTAATGTTCTCATCCTTTTTCATCTTGTTTAACAAAACTTCTAACACCAGAAAAAAAAAAAACAATAAGGGGGAGAGGGGACAGCCTTGAAGAATTGGTAGTTTAACACCACCTTAACTACTATGGCTCAGTGCTATGGAATTCTGGGACTTGTAGTTTTGTGATCTATTTAGCCTTCTCTGTCAGACTGCTCTGGTGCCATATCAAACAAACAGTTCTAGTGGTGTCAAACTGCATCACATCTTCAGTGGGGCAGCAGCCTAAGTGGAGAAATGTTGGCCTTTCAGAGGGCTTGACCTACGATTCCCATCAGCTGTACCTTGCCTGGCCATTTGTAAGAGACTGTATGAGTTGTACTCCAAAAATCTGGAGGGTCAACGGGGGCCTTCAGAGGGTTTGATCTATTAATCCTGTCAGGCCCACTTTCCTGGGCCAATGGCAAGAATTTATGGGAGTAATGGTCAATATCACACCACACAGTTGTAGTGTGGCTTAAAAGCAATCTGTCAGAGAAATTTTAAATGCCCCTCCCTAAAATACATATCCCAGGATTCCACAGGTGGCAGCCATAGCAGTTAAAGGGGAATAATAGCTCTATAAGGAGCGCTGGTGGCACAGTGATTAAATGCCTGTACTGCAGCCACTCACTCACTCACACAAACCACAAAGTTGTGAGTTCAATACCAGCCAGGGGCTCAAGGTTGACTCAGCCTGGCATCCTTCTGTAAGTCGCTAAAATTAGTACCCAACTTGTTTGGGGGCAATTAGCTTACACTTTGTAAACCACTTAGTATAGCAGTATGCTACTGCTATTGCTATAACAGTGTAATGTGATATTGTAATGAAAAATATCAGGAGGCCTCAAACTTCCCCTACCCTATGCCCTGGGTCAGTGGTGTCATTAGGGCTGGCATCACCCAGTGTGGTAACTCATGGTGTCCCCCCTCCCCCCGACTGACCTGCTCCCATGCCACATCATACAGAATCCTTAGTAGTGTTTTGTTTTTGTATTAATGTTACTCATAAATTGCCATTTCCATATATCACTGAATGTCATGGCAACAGCAGTTGTGACATAAACAACTGGCAAAATTAAAAATTATACCTTTAAATTACAATATCATATGCACAGCCTAAATGTACATGTACATAATTCTATGTTGTTAAAGTGAAGATTTGATAAGATCTGATGCTTTCAAAGAAGATTTTAAAAGAATTTCAAAAATAATAAAATTTTAATGTTTTAAAATTTTTTTATTTTGAAATTTAAAATTTGATTTTTTTTAAAAAAAAGACCCTGGGAGATCTCCTTGCTCCTCCCACTGACACTTGCCCCACTCACATAATCTCTTTAGTATTTTAAAGGCATGCAGGTGAATGCCAAAGCCCATATCTGCCAAAAGGCAGGTGTTTGGGGAACAGTGGTGTTAGTCCTTCTTAAGGTGTCAAATGGTGCAATCCACAACCACCGCACTCTCTTAGTGACTCTCCTTCCCTGGATCTTTCTTTGGAGCAGGGCCAAAGTTACCACTGGAGTGCCAGGGACACTATCCCCGTTGTCCAGTTAATAGGAGCCACCGGCCACCACCTGCCTCATCCCTAGACATCACATTTTGGTGGCCATTCTGTAGGGAGATGTGCATTTGTTTTTCTTGCCCCTGAGCCCTAAGCAGTGCCCCAGTGGCGTCAACGCTTTGCTGGTAACAGAAGTCCTCCTAGCCCCCCTTTCCTAGCACGATCTGCCCAGCCGGATGGACGTTGAGTGCATTAGCCTGCGGCTGGATGGCTAAGTGTCTGCAAGCAGTGGGTTTGCCATTGCTCAGACGCACTTTGCTATATAGTGCCTGGGGAGGATAGATGAATTATTCAGACTGTATTCTGGCCAGCCCAGCATTACTTCTGTTCAGGGCCTGACATGCTCCCTGCATTCTAGGTCCTCTACCCTCCTTCAAGGCACAGTCTCTCCTGGGTCCATGTCCAGCCTCAGAGAAGCAGGAGAGGGTGAGCATGTGGCAGAAAGTGGATGCCATGGGTGTGGAGTGGGGGGCTATCCTGTCAGCACTGATGCTGAGGTGATGCTTTCTCTGTCCCCTTGCCTTTCACAATTCAGTGACTCCGGAGCGGTGAAATCAGTCATGAATGTACAAAATCACACCCTGCTCTCCATGGGTGATGGAGAGAGGAAAATTAATTCTTGTAGCTGCAAGGAAGGTGGCATGGGGCAAACAAGGGCAAGGGGCGTGAAGGAGCCAGTGCCATCACAAAAAGATGGCAACAGAGGGCAAAGGAAAAATAATCTGAGAGAAATGGGAGGGGAAAGTCTCTGGATGGAGTTGTCCTCATTTGTATTAGTCCTGTTTCTGTGCTTTTAAATGTGGGTTTCCTGCAGAGAAACTTGCACCAGTACAATTCTGCATATTTGGGGTGCTGTTAAAGGTACAAGAACAGGAGGAAAGGAAAGATGGCAAAAATGCTTTGCTATAATCTCCAACATTTCACAAAAGAAAACTGGCCAAGCAACAACAGAATGGTCAAGATAACAAAAGGAATTAATGAGGAAGAAGAGCATAGACTGAGAGAGGCTGCAGCAGTTTGCTTTTGCTTCAGAACGAGTCTCCACCTTCTACTCCTCTACTCTCCCTCTTGCCGAGTTAACTGTGTGCAAGTTTGCAGCAATCAAAATAAATTGAGGAAAAGTGAGAGGAGGATAATTTAAAAACAACTGAAAATGTGGGATGACAGAGGAATAATCGGGAGTGTCCCTACTCCCTGCCAAACTGGGACAGTTGGAGGGTATTCTTTACTACCAGGGTAGGCAAAACAGGATGAGCAAACATCCTCCTTTTCCAGGACATGCCCTACATTTCAGCCTTCTGTCCAGGAGGAATTTCAAAATGTCTTCCATTTTGAGCATGACTAAGAATCATGAATGTACATTTATATGAGTGTTTTTAGCTTTTGTTTGATAATGTCCTACATTTGATGATGCCTTGTCCTTGTTTGTGGTCAGGACATCTGGTCACCCTGGGGCAAGATAAAGTCTTACATGCATAGGCCCAAGACATTTTGCTGCCTGAGGCAGAGCACCAGATGACACACCTCTATCCACCCAGCTCAAGTTGCATAGTATCCATAGCCAGCCAAGTCATTTTGGCATAGGTTGCAGAGAATCCATCAGGCGTCTCTCTCCACCATAGTACAGCAGGAAATGTACATTAATAGCAAATTAAGTGAGAACGTGCTACCTTTTCAAGCCATCCCAAATCTGCTTAGATAGCTCACTCTACCTAATGGTAGAGTGAGTCCTGAAACTAGATGTAAAAATGAGATCCTTTAGCATTAGTAGCTTTGAAAAATGACAAGGTGAGGCAGTGTTGGAAGGGTGAGGACATCTACTCTTCCCTGTAAAACATTTTTTTCCTTCTCTACGCAACAAAGGGATGATAATTTTCACATCCCCCTTTATATGCCCATGGTTGGCCTAAATTGCCTGGTCTTCTGAGGGAAGGCAGAAATGCACCAGTACTAGTGAAGAAACAGGGGATGTAATAGAGAGACTCAGGTCAATACTTGCCAGTCCATATTGGCACTTTGAACTCAATGTGCACCAATAGAAATAAGCAGAGGAGAAAGTGGGAGGAGGAGGAGAGAGAAGCTGGGACATTTTAGAAGTAGCCAAGAAAGTGTGATGGTATAGTATTAATCAAGACTGACCCTGATAAACCAAGGCCCCATTCCTACTTACAGATAAATCAATGTGCAATCCGAATCAATGGATCAATTTGACAGCAGAGCATGGTTCCCACTACATTTGCCCTGATCACATTTTTTCCTTCCAAAATAATCCACTTGTGGTTCCCATTTAGAAATGAATCAATTCAAAATAATAATAATTTAATAATAATTTGTTTTATTTATATACCGCTATTCCAAAGATCATAGCGGTGAACAGCAAGTAAGCTAATTAGCAAGTAAGCTAATAATTTGGTTTCAGCCGTCCGAAGGTGAAATTTGAATCGATTCCGATCCACATGTGGTTCACACTTGCACAGATTCCATTTATCAAAAAAGAAGCAGAAAAAATCAGCATCAAAAAGATGCAGGTCAAATGGGCCCCCTCTCAGAATCGCTTCAGTGATTCGGATTAAGTGGGAACCAGGGTCTTTTGAACCAATTCAAACCGATTCATGATCTGGTTTAAAAGGTAGTGGGAACGAGGCCCAGGACAGTTAGAGGACAGGAAGGAGAGAAAGCAAAAGTGATGGAAGACACTTTCTCTTTTGTTTGGAGATGTTTGAGAATTCCTCCACGTTCCTGAGGATTTGAAACAGGCAGTCTCTCCAATCTAAGCCAAAGTCTTCATCTGTTTGTTGTTGTTGCTGTGTTCCTTCAGGTTGCTCTGGCTTATGGCAACCCTAAGGCAAAGCTATAATGGGATTTTCTTGACAAGAATTGTTCAGAGGAGGTTTAACATTGCCTTCCCCTGAGGCTGAGAACATGTAGCTTGCTCAGGATCACCCAGTAGCTTTTGTGGCCGAGCTGGGAATCGAACCCTGGTCTCCAGAGTCGTAGGCCAACACTCAAGCCACTACACCATGCTGGCTTACTGTAGAAATAAAGCAGTTTAATGCCACTAACTGCTGTGACTCAATACTGTGGAATCATGGGATTTGTCGATTGCTATGGCACTAGAGTTCTCTGACAAAGAAGGCTAAATAGCTCACGAAACTACAAATCCCAGAATTTCATAGCATTGAACCATGGCAGTTAAAACAACATCAATCTGCATTATTTGCAGGTGCAGCCCATGCTAGGTTGTTCCAAATACCCCATACTTTTTGGAGATCACTGTCTGTTGGTGGGCAAGTGAAACAACAATGGAGCAAAAGCTTGTTTCTCTCTCTCTCTCTCTGTGTGTGTCTTACTCTCTGTCTCCATCATTCTCTCCCTATACAGTAGCAGCAGTGGCAGCGGCAGCTATACCCTGGGGAGATTTAGGGAGCAAAGCCCATGGAGGGTGGAGGAGGAAGAAAAAGGGGACTCCCACTCTCCTTTACCTACAGCTGAGGCATGTACTTCACTTGTCCTTCACCACTTGGGCATTTGAGGGGGTGGGGAAGTGGGCACACAGAAACACAGGCTGTTCAGGCGGAGCTGTCAGCTGCTACCGGTGGCTGATGAAGATGCTCTTGGACGAGCAAGTGGCACCAGCTGCGCGTGGCCTCCTTCTCTCAGCATGAAGCACCCCAGTCCCCTCTGGCCACCCATCATCTCTCCTGGCGCATGCTATCACTTCAGTTTCTCATGATCTCCCCAGAATCTGAGCAAGCTGTGGCTTTCCCCCCTGCTGTGCAGCCAGGAGGCCTGAGTTCTTGCTCCATGTGTAAGGAGGAGACGGTCTGTGCTGATATTAAGGCTGTGGGTTGCCAACATTCCTTATGGGTCCCTGCTCCTCTGCCCTTAGCGGCAGATTGGTTGGTAAACGTTAGCAGGCAAGGAGCGCTTGTCTCCATGAAGATTCTGATTTAAGAGCAGGCCAGGCTATACTATATATATATAGTAACATTATTAGAGGACAGAGGTGAGAAGGAGGGGCAAGATGCATTTACCTATAAGAAAGAGAAAGAATATTGTCTATTATTCATTTCCTAATTGAAAAATGGGTTACCTTGTTGGAAAGAATAATAGAACAATTAGATTTTTGTTTAATTTTTACTCCATATTCAAGCACCCTGAACAGTTCCAGAGGATTTTTCAGCTCAGAGAAAGATATGCAAAACCACATTTTCTTTGGCAACTTGGAGAATGTGGCAGTAACAGTTTGTCCATACAAATGAGGATGAAATAATGAAGGATTTACATCCCCACTCCAGCTGTTGTTGGATTCCAAAGCTCATGGATGACAGGAGCTGGACTGGAAGCAAGCAAGCTACTCTGCTCAGGACTAGGGGTGCATCTACATTGTAGAAGCTACATTGTTTGACACCACTTTAAGCGCTGTAGCTCAGTTTCATGGAATCCTGGTGATTGTAGTTTTACAAGGTCTTGAGCCTTCTCTGCTAAAGATTGCTGGCTCGTCACAAAACTACAACTCTGACAATTCTGTAAGATGGCAGTTAAAGTGATGGCAGTTAAAGTGATGTCAAACTGTTTTATTTCTATAGATAGAAATATAGATGCATCCTAGGGCTAGCTGAAATTGGAGGAGGCCTTGATGCTTTCCTCATTTCTAGTGGCAACTAGTGATTCCCATGTCAGTGGAGGCAGTGACTCCACTGTAGGTTATGATGTGAAGTTTCAAGGAGGGCTCCCCAAGGTGCTGTTACTGCTACTGTTGTATGCCTTTCACTTTGCTTCTGATTTATTTTATGGTGACCCTAAGACAACCCTGTCATGGGGTTTTCTTGGCAAGATTTGCTCAGTGGAGGCTTGCCATTACCTTCCCTACAGGCTGAGAGCATGTAACTTGCCGAAGGTCACCCAGTGGGTTTCATGACTGAGCTGGAAATTGAATGCGGGTCTCCAGAGTTATCATCTAATCCTCAAACCACTTTTGTTGTTGCTGTTAACTGCCCTCGAGTCAATCTCGACTCATGGTGACCCTATTGATGAGACACCTCCAAGACCCTCTGTCCTCTACTGCTCTGCTTAATTCCTGAAACCACATAAAACTCGTGATCTCTTTAATAGAGTCCATCCATCTTGCATGTGGCCTTCCTCTCTTCCCATTTCCCTCCATTTTTCCTAGCATTATTGTCTGTTCCAATGAGTCCTTTCTTCTCATGATGAGTCCAAAGTGCGACAGCCTCAGTTTTGTCATCTTGGCTTCCAGGGAGGTTTCTAGCATGATCTGCTCAAGGACCCATTTGTTTGTCCTTTTGGCTGTTCATGGGATCCTCAGCACTCTTCTCCAGCCCCACATCTCAAATGCATTGATTTTCTTCCTATCTTCTTTTTTAACTGTCCAGCTCTCACATCCATACATGGCAATAGGGAATACAATGGCTTGCATGATTCTAATTTTTGTGTTCAGTTGTATATCTTTGCATTTTAGAATCTTTTCTAGTTCTTTCCTAGCCACTCTCTCCATTCTTAATCTTCTTCTGATTTCCTGACTGCATTCCCCATTTCTATCAATGTTTGATCCCCGGTATGGGAATTCTTTTACTATTTCTATTTCTTCATTGTCTAGATTGAACTTGTGAAGGTCCTCAATGGTCATTATTTTGGTTTTCATTATGCTCAACATTAAGCCTGCCTTTGCACTTTCTTCTTCGATCTTCCTTAATAGGTGTTCCAGGTCTTTGAGATTTTCAGCTAGTACTATGGTGTCATCTGCATATCTTAGATTGTTGATATTCCTTCCTCCTATTTTCACTCCTCCTTCTTCTGTGTCCAAGCCTTTCTTTTCTTATAATATGTTCTGCATACAAGTTGAACAGGTAGGATGAAAGGATACAGCCTCATCTGATCCCTTTGCCAATTGGGAACTATTCTGTTTCTCTGTGTTCTGTTCTGACAGTAGCTTCTTGTCCTGAGTACAGATTCTTCATCAGGACTATCAGACCTCAAAACACTATGGCACGCCAAATAATATTTAATAATAATAATAATAATAATAATAATAATAATTATTATTATTATTATTATTATTTATTTATTTATTTATATCCCGCCTCTCCCTGTATTGTATCGAGGTGGGTAACAATCAACAGAAGATCATTAAAACTGGCAAAACCACCTCTGAATATTCTTTCCCTAAGCAAAATCTATGAAATTCACAGGGTTACCATATGTTGACAGGCAACTTGAACGCACATTGTTGCTGTTGTTGTTGCATGCCTTCAAGTGGTTTCTAACTTATGGCAACCCTAAGTCGAACCTATCATGGGGTTATTTTGGGTGCAAGACTGGTACAGAGAAGGTTTGCCTTTGCCTTCCTCTGAACCTGAGAAAATGTGACTTGCCCAAAGTCACCCAGTGGGTTTTGATGGCCAAATGGGGATTTGAACTCTGGTCTCCAAAGTCGTAGTCCATCGCTGAAACCACTGTATCACATACTCACTCACAATTAATGCAATGATTAATTTAACTGGTAGTTTACGCAGGGACGTAGCCAAGGGGGGGGGGATCTTGGGGTCCGGACCCCCCCTTCCATCAGAAAAATGAATGGAGTGTGCTTCTGCGCCGCTGTACCCAAGCCCCATTATAATGGTGGCACTTAGTCTGGACCCCCCCCCTTCCTAAAATCCTGGCTACGTCCCTGGTTTACGTCAGCCTTGACATAATTCTTTCATAGAAGGTAGTAAAAAAAGATGTTTCCCAGTTGTTTTGTCTCAGATTGGGAAATCATTTGGGCTGCTGGGAACAGTTTAGCACAGTGCCACTTGGCAAGGAGATATGAGCCAAGGGCCCAAATTGCAGGGCTGAGAAAGGAGGATTACTTTTGGAAACTGAATGTCTTTTCCAGACATTCCCTTCACTGGGATGAGCTGTAGATGCTTAGATTAGTAATGAAGGAAAGGCAGTCTACATATGCAGTCACTTGGTAGGCACATTCAGACATCACAATAGGTTGCCATTCTTGCATGCATGTTGTGTGCCTTCAAATCATTTTGGATTTATGGTGACCTTAAGGCCACCCTTGTATGGGGTTTCTTGGCCAGATTTGTTTGGAGGAGGTTTACCTTTGTCTTCCTCTGAGACTGAGAGTGTGTGACTTGTCCAAGGCCATGCAGTTGATTTCCATGGTTGAGTGGGAATTATAAATAATAACTTTATTACAGCCATTTGGCCAGCACATGAGTGGGAACTGAACCCTGGTCTCCAGAGTCATAGTCCAGTGCTGAAACCACTACTTCACATACTCTCAAATAATTCCACGATTAGTTTAATGGGCAGTTTAGGTTAGCCTTGATTTGTCCCTTCTTATATTTTTTCTGGGAAGAAATTCTTTCATAGAAGGGGGGGGGGAATGTTTTGCAGTTGTTTGTCTTAAATTGGGAAATCAATTGGGTTGTTGGGAACAGTATTACACAATGTCTTGGCAAGGAGAAATGAACCACGGACCCAAATTGCAGAGCTTGTGAGAGTAGCATTAATTTTGGAAACTGAATATCTTTCCCAGAAGGGATCCTGGGATCTCCTCACTGCGACGAGCTGACACCCAACTACAGATCCCAGGATTCTGTAAGATAGAGTCATGGCAGTTAAAGTGGTGTGAAATTGCTTTAATTCTGCAGTGTTGATACATTCTATCATTCTGGGAGACCAGGCTTTGAGTCCCCATTCAACCATGAAAACCCATTGCATGATCCTGAACTGATCACATTTCCCCAACCTTAGAGGAAGGCAGTGGCAGACTCATTTTGAATAAATCTTGCCAAGCAAACCCTAGGAGAGGGCCTCCATAAGTCGTAGTTGATTTGAAGGCTTGTTGTTGTTGTGTACTTCCAAGTCATTTCTGACTTATGGCAACACTAAGGTGACCCTATCATGGTGTTTTCTTGGCAAGATTTGTTCAAAGGGAGTTTGCCATAACCCTTCTCTAAGGCTGAGAGAGTGTGACTTGCCTAAGGTCACCTAGTGGGGTTTCCAAGGCCAAACGTGGATTCCAGCCCTGGTCTCCAGTGTCTAATGCTTCTTTTTAAAACTTTTAGTGTAAAGTTTTTAAATGTATTTTTACAGCACTTGTGAGCCAACCTGGGTCCCTTTCTGGGAGAAAAGTGGCATAAAAATGAAATAATAAAATAAATAAAATAATAAGGCTCAAACCAGTGCCACAATGGCTCTCCTTGAAGGCCCATATACACAAAACACATACTGAAGATAACAGGACTAGAGAGTCCTACACTTTTTTAAAAAGTTACAACTAGAGAAGACACACTGGGACCTGTATTTCTCAGGAGCTTTTGATACCTTATGGGAACCCATTGGGTGACCTTGGGCAAGTCACACTCTCTCAGCCTCAGAGGGTGGCAATGGCAAACCCCCTCTGAAGAAATTTGCCAAGAAAACCCCAGGAGATGGTTGCCTTAGGTTTGCCATAAGTCAGAAACAACTTGAAGGTACACAGCAGCAAACCTTACTGGACTGGCACTGCCAGATGGATATAGAGTCACTGCATTGTGCTGGTGCTGTTATCTACAGGCTTCCAGAGAGTTTTATTGGGGGATTTCTCTTCAGCCCCTTGGCTATTAAGCTCTGGGGTGTCAGAGGGCTCCATTCAGTCTAACTGTACTCTTTGATATCTATATGAAGCAACTGGGAAAGGTCATTAGGAGTTTTGGGATGGGCTGCCATTGGTATGCAGATGGCACTCAGATCTGGCAGTACATGTTCTGGACCAGTGCCTGGATGCTGTAATGGGTTGGATGAAGGCCAAATTACTGAAGCTGAAGTTCAATATGACAGAAAAAAAACTGGGTAGGTAGCTTCTCCTGGATGGCATTATGCTCCCCTAAGGGAACTGATGTGCATGTTGTGGGTACTCCTGGATCCATCTCTATGGATGGTTGGGCACAGGTGGGCCCTTAGTCTCTTAGTTTTGACATAAGGTAAAAGAATTGGTATCACGCCATGATTTTTCCCATAAGTCCATTTCTATCACTTCTCCCGTGTCTTGGGCCCATTTCACCCATTTCTGCTTTACATTTCTGCTTTACACCTTCATATTCCAGATCTCTTTGCTTTAGTAATTTATAATATTTTGAGATATGCTCTCTTTTCTCATCAAAAATAATACTGTCAATCTCATTTCTTTTATCAGTGAATTCATATTCATTTTTGTCAATTCTATATCTTTCCATTAATTGTCTCTGCAAAAACCAGTTCTTATTAATCAGCTTTTCTATTTCTTTACTGGGTTTCAACAAAAAAGATTCTTTTTCATTTTTAAACAGATCTTTATATGTTAACCAGCTTTGGCCCTCAGGTCTAGTTCTTGTATAAAATGCTACCTAAGTCGAGACCCATAGTGGCATTTGACTATAGAACTGTTTTTTATTTTCATCCAAATTTTGAATAATGAGTTTCGTACGAAGTGGTGACAAAAATCAGAATTAACTTTAAGTTTATCATACCATAAGACTGTTTTGTTAATTTTAATGTTAGATTTGGACTTTTTGTTTTGTTTGTTAATAAATAAATAATAAATAAAAAAATAAAAATATATATTTACATATTTTAAATAATTTAAAATATTTTAAAAATTAAACAAACAAACAGTTCAACACTATGGGATTGATCGATTGATCCATGATTTATTCGATGGGTCTTTCTGAGCCGGGAACGACAAATTAAATTTAGACCTGTTTTAAAGTCACTTAATCGATCAGCCGAACTGGATGATTTTAGTTGTTTCCTGTTCATTCACAGCACTCCTGGGTTTCCCCCCTTAGACTGCTTTGTTAAACACACTTACCAGGGAGAAATCCCCATTGAACTCAGTGAGGCCTACTCCTGACATGCATAGGTCTGTGCTGTTAATCAATCTGTTCCAGTTCCCTGCCGACTTTAATTACCGGTTTCTTCTTTTCCGGTCGGAGCAAGTGCGCATCCATTGTGCTTGTCTTTTCTTTTCTTTTTGGACCACAGTCCTACTGTTGTGATAATAAGGGGAGAAATATAATCAAATTGAATTAAGGGTTGGTTGTTGTCGGCCAAAAGAAAAAACCAGTAATTAAAATGCTCCTCTCACAAAAGTAACAGAAACTGAATAAGGAGGGGATAATGCCGAAATACCATGAGTAAACAGGAAATAATTTAAGCAACAGAGGCAAGAAAAAGAGGCTGCTATTGAAGAAAGGAATAAAGAGGAAAACTGCAAACCCACTGGGTGACTTTAGGCAAGTCACACTCTCTCAGCCTCAGAGGATGGCAATGGCAAACCCTTTCTGACGAAATTTGTCAAGAAAACCCTATTTATGGCCTCAGGGTCACCATAAGTAAAAAATGACTTGCATCTGCATTTCAGAAATAATGCAATTTGATGCCACTTTAACTGCCATGGCTCAATGCTGTGGAATTCTGGTGATTGTACAGTAGTTTTATGAGATATTAAGCCGTCTTTGGTGCCACAGCAAACTACAATTCCCAGAATTCCATAGCATGATGTCACGTCATGGCAGTTAAAGTGGCATCAACCTGGATTATTTCTGCAGTACAGTTGCAGTCTTGGAAGGACACAACAAAAGTGACAATAGTGCTGGGAATAATTAAATACTGAATATTATGAACAATATAATATTATCAGTGTCATTAAATACTAAAGTCAGAATCATCCATCCTGTTTTTCTGTTATATTCTGGTAAATCGGAACTTAAACTTAAATTGCAATTTGACATAACTGTTGTAGTTAACCCCTTCGCCACTATAAATGCAACTGTGTTAGATTTTTTTAGCTTACTGGCATTTAACTATACATACCAACCCTTTCCTATTAGGTTGCCTATTTCTCTTTCCGGTTATGGTAGTGCTTGTCTCCACAGACTCCAACTGAGCAAAACATAATTAACCTTGATTTAAAAAAAAGTTTTAAAAATACAATAAGTTCTTTGACAGTAAATGGCCGATCAAAGGCATGTGACCCTATCCTTCATTTGAGTCAAGCTCTTTGCAGGACTCAAATTCTCTTGGCATTATAAGACTAGGAACACTGTCAAAAGCATCTTCACTCGGAATTATAATTGCAAATAGCTGACAATGTGCAAAGTATTAATGAGGGTTTTCAGTTGTTTTAATTTTTTTTAATTGCCTCCACTTTTGTTGCTGCTACGTGTGGCGCAGGCCTCAATATCCATTTTGTAATACTTCTGGTAAACATCAGGCTGTTCGTCTGGGCCATGTGCCAAAATAGACAAGTTCCACAACTTGTATCCTTAGGCAGATAAGCTTATTTGCCTAACGTCTTCAGCTTTTGTTCTTTAAGAAGCAAGGTTTAAAAGCAAAGCTGGACACTGGGCCTTTCCCTCACTGAAATGATGGAATAGTGCTCATACATTTCTGACTTCACTGGCAATTTCCCCCAAGCTTCTTTAATGCCCTTTGGGCCTAGAAACTTGCTTTTGAAACAGAGGACCTTTTCACATGGGGAGAATTGGAAGGTTAAACTGGTCACAATGCAGGGTCATCCAGGGCTTTAGGGACAATTTCGCAATTGCTTTTCAGACGATGCTGTGCACAAATAGGTTAGAATCCAAACAGAAAGTGAGGTGAATCAGGGAATAAGCATTTCCACAAAAATACTGTGTTTTTCATTTCCAGTTCATTCACGAATTTGCTTTCTTCACATAATTGCAGCAGTCTGACTGAAAACCATGTCCCTGATTCTCGCTATTCCCACATTTCTGAGGGTTCCTTTACTTTGCCGAAGAAAGGGAGTCAGCCTTGTTCTTACAGGGACACACACACAACACACATACCTCTTTCCCTCGCGCAGCTGGGAATTGCTGGTGGGAAAGCAAGAGAGAGGACATTTTTGAATTCTTCCTGTACAGGAGGGAGAAATGGAAGATATGTCCTGGAAAAGGAGGGCATCTAGGAGCTTCAGTCCTCACTGAAGTGAGGCAGCTTTATGGACCAGCCACCTCCTCTTTCTCTTTAGTGTGTGTTTGTGTGTGGTTTTATGGGAGTTTGCAAAGGGAAACCTCAGCCTTCCTTCCTCTGAAACAGCTTCTGGGACAACAGGATTTTCCTCCCCAGTTTCCCTTTCCTCTCTGGAGTATGTGTGTGTGCATGCACTTGGGGAAATGACAGTTTGGAGCATGCACAAAAACATTATTTCCAAGCTAGCAACGGGATTTGTCGTCATCTGTCTGAAACCCAAATTCACTTTCAACCCACTTTCTTGCCTAAGTAATGTGCTTTTAACCTGTTGATGTGCTCTGTCTGTAATAAGCATTAGCGAATTTGCTTGCTTTTCCAGGATTCTAACACTTTAACCATTTTTGGGATAGAAGCACATAGGGCACTGTGTGGAAAAGTCCAGAGGAGATTTCCATAAGGTACTCACTGTTTGCACCAAACCATGGTTCAGTTGTGGTACATGCACACGCACACACAACAGTAGGTTTAATCTTGTAACTAGACTAACTAGTATCTTAAGTGGAGGATACTGTATTTTTCAGCTCTGTTATATTGAAATCCTTATTTGAACTGGAAAAATCAAAGTATTAAAGAAGAGTATGAGCCAGAATAGCATAGTTGTTTGAGTGTTGGACTGCAACTTTGGAGACCAGGATTCAGTTCCCAGCTTGGCCATGAAACCCCAAAGGTAGCCTTGGGCAAGTCACACTCTCTCAGCCTCAGGGGAACACAGTGCTAAACCTCCTGTGAACAAATCATGCCAAGAAATCCCCATGATTGGTTTGCCTTAGGGCCGTCATAGGTTGGAAATGACTTGAAGGCACGCAATATATACACAGACATGCACAAGACCAAACCTCAAACACATGCATTTCAGCAATTAATTCTGGAGAAGGAGAAGGATGGCCACAGCTCAAATCTTCTCAGAAGCTACAATTTCTTAATAAAAAACTCTCTGTGTTCAAGTCCCTCAATTTAATTCTGTTGTTATCTCTGATCAGTGATTGAAGATAAAGGGCTATTTTAAAGCTCCGGAAGCTGTTCTGTAGAATTGTGCTGTGCTTTGCAAGAGACCACTTTGCAGAACTGAACTTTGCTTTGCCAACTGGGAAGTGGCATGGAGGCTTGTTCTTGGTGCACAGAATTGAGCTGTGATTTGTTTCCAGGGAGAATATCCAAAGTGCAGGGAATTGCATCCACTTTGCTTTGGCCTTGGTTGTTACTCCTTCCCTGGCTGCTGGAAAGTGGACCCCATAACCAGGGTATTCCTATATTATGTCCAGTTCCAATCCCTAGCAGAAAGTCAAGTCCTTAGAAACATTAACAGAATGTATACTGTATCTCCCGATATGAACCTGCCAGAACTCTGAGATCTACAGGGGAAGGCTTTCTCTTGGACCTGCCACCATCACAGAGAGGGCCTTCTTGGTGGATGCTCCAACCTTCTGGAACTCCCTTCCATGAGAGGTTAGGCTGCTCCTTTCCCTGCTTTCCTTTTGCTGGCAGGCAAAGACATTTTTGTTTAAGCAAAATGTTTCCCTTCTCCAGGCTAAACATATCCAGCTCCCTAAGTCACTCTCATAAAGCATGGTTTCCAGACTTTGGTTTTTAATGGTTTTATATTTTGAACTTAGTACAGTTTATTCTACATTTTTTCTATTTATTATATTAAAGTCATGTTTTAACTGTGTTTTAAAATCACACCATGTTGTTGTTATTGTTGTTGTCTTTTGTGAACTGCCTTGGGTCCAATTTAGGAGAAAGGCATCATCATATTAAATAAATTTTAAAATACTCAAAACCTGCTGTTTTCCTTGTCAGATGTTTCAAAATCAAGAAGCTCAACTGTGCTATTGGTGAGGTGCGTCCTGAATGTGGAAACTGTAGCTTAGAAATCAGAGGGCAGGTGCTTTGGGCTTGTGCAATCTTTAGCTCGGTGTTGGCAGGTGTCAAACATAAACTGTCAAATGCCAAATGTTGTTGTATGTCCACTGTCAGAAGCAGCATGCCCTTATTTGACAGTTATCAAATACTTTCTGATATCAAATACTGAAATCAGATATAATCAGATGGCAGATGCCAAGAGCTGTCAGGAGAAAGCCGAGGAGAAAATTCAGTTTCATCTCTTGTGTCAGGAATAAGAACTGGAAACCTTTGACTTGGGCCTCTCCTTTTTCCTCCCACTGAACTTTGCACCACTCACACCATCTCTTTGTGTTTTAAAGGGACACAGGTAAATGCTAAAGTCACTTCTACCAAAAGGCAAATGTTTGGGGAGCAATGGTATCAACCCTCCTTAGGGTGTCACCTGGTGCAGTCCACACTCTCACAATCCCTAATGATGCCCCTCTGCTGAATGATTTTGACTTGCTCATGGTCATCCAATGGGCTGCCATGGCTGAGAGGAGATTTGAACCCTGGTCTCCCAGAATCCTAGTCCAGCACGCAAACCACTACACCACCCTGGCTTGGTTTTTCACTGAACAATCTTTTCCTGCCAGCATGTGGGGAAAGAGATGCTTGCCGATATTATACCTTGACTTGAGTGGGCAGCTGGGTGGTGTCATTTGCTGCTCTGCCTTGCACAGTAAATATTTTTGGGCCAGTTGTGCTGGAGGACTGATGGCGCTACAGCCAACCTCTATGGAGGGCTGGTTGGGGAAAGCTGATCCAATCTGATGTCTGTTACCTCACCTCACCTTCAGATTCTCCTTTCCCCCTCCTGCCTCTGCCCACATTGGTGCCCTGCTCTGGAGCCTGCTTCTGCCTTCTTCTTTCTATGTTCTGCCTATCCTCCATTGCTCCTCCCCTGCTCCCAGCTGCTAAGCTTCATCATCATGCAGTTTTGCACATCACAAGCCTAAAGGCACCAGGATCTTTTTCTCTGCCTGTGTGAACAACCAAACTCTCCTCTGGCCTATAAGATATAACAGCCAGACAAGTGTCTTGGATTCTTGGCATGGAGGATAGGCTGTGTGAGGACTGCCTTGTTCTTTGACTGAATTCTGCCACAGTGTGCGCGTACTATCCAACACATCTGGACGATCCCAAATTAGGAGGGCAATGGCTGCTCTGGACTCTGAAATCAAAGCACCCTTCCTCCACCAAACCCATGTTGGTTCTGCCCTCCAAATAATGGTGGTGTTTTTGTATGCTAAAAGGCCAGTGTGGTTTACTGGTTTAAGTGTTGGAGTATGACTCTGGAGATCAGCATTTGATTTTCCTCTTGTCCGTGGAAACCCATTGGGTGATCTTGAGTGAGCTGCACAGTCTCGGCCTCATAAGACTCTATGATAGGTTTGCCTTACAGTCATCATAAATTAGAAATAACCTGAAGGCATACAACAACAACCAACCCTGGGCAGCAAATCCCATCTAATCTTGGAAGCTAAGCATGGTCAGCCATGGTTAGTACTTGAATAGGAAACTGCCAATGAATACCAGGTGCTGTAGGCTATATTTCTGAGGAAGGAAGTGACAAGGCAACCTCTGAGGATTCCTTGCCTAAGAAAATCTTATTAAAATTCATGAAGTCACCATACGTTGACAGGTGACTTGAAGGTACAGGCACACAAGCAGCTTTACATAATGTGGGTTTCTCCAGAGACAGTGGAAATACACTTACCTACAGCTCCAGCCAGCAGGGGAATGGTGAAGCAAGCTGGGAGTTGTAGTCTGAAATATCTGGAGGGCGTTATGTTGGAGAAGACTGTCCTTAGATTCACCAAAAGCCAGCAGATGGCAAAGAACTAAGATGGCTCTTTCTTTGCTCATGTCATGCTTAAAAATCCAAGGGACTGGGAAGCCAAGTCTTTCTTCAACCCTGATGATAGGTGTGCATCCTCCACCATAACTAAAGGCAGAAGTGGGCATTTATCTTCTTCAACATCTATTTCACTGTCTCCCAGCCCCTGCTACATGAGGCAATTGCCTCAATTTGGCCAGTGCCAGGTGGAGGTTTCCATGTCTGTAGGACAGTCAGTTGTCTCTAGGTTTTAGTTCAAATTTCAAAGGCACTGTCCATGGTGCTACACTCCAGCTCACTAAATCGGTTCAGAATCCAGGACAGCCCATTTACAGTTTGGACTAGAGCCAGATTCTCTGCCCCACTAACATGGAAGCCCCCATCTCTAGCTGGCTGCAGCAAACAGTAGGGCCAGCTTATTCCTCAGATCTCCCGGGAACCATCAGTCCAAAATTCTGCCCACAAGTGCTTTCTGTATTTATGAAGACACCAAGTAGTTTCGTCAAGAAACACATCTGCAGAAACCTAGCAGCAATAAGGGCAGAGAAGTGTGTCAGGGTGTGATAGACAGATGGGATGGTTTGACCTCCAGCCAGGTTCCTCATCAGGTCCATAGAATCATAGCATAATAGAGTTGGAAGAGACCACAAGGGCCATCCAGTCCAACCCCCGACATGCAAGAATTCTCAATCCAGAAAACAGAACTGAGACATCTTCGAGTCCCTCTCTGAATTCCTATGTCTTTGGCCTCTCACCCCCACACATACCCCATGGACTCCTCTCACCTGTGTCTGCTTATGTGCCTTCAATTCATCTGTCAACTTATGGCGACCCCATGGATTTCATAGGGTTTTCTTAGGCAAGAAATTGGTGTTTGCCAATTTGTTGTCGTGGTATGCCTCGTTTGCCTTCCAGTTGTGTCTGACTTATGGGGATCTTCAGGTGAACCTATTATGGGGTTTTCTTGGCAAGCTTTGTTCAAAGGGGGCTTGCCTTTACCTCCCTCTGAGCCTGAGAGAGTGTGACTCACCCAAGGTTGCCCCGGTTTCCATGGCTGAGCAGAGACGCCAACTCTGCTCTCAAGAGTCCTGGTCCATCACCCAAACCGCTACACCATATTGGCTCTCAGTTTGCCAGTTCCTTCGTCTGAATTACAGCCTACTGTACCTGGTCTTCCATCCAAGTACAAACCAGAGCTTTCCCTGTTTAGCTTCCAAGGTCAGAGGGGATCTGGGACCTTTTGAGGTATTTAGACCACTTATATTTCTTTTCCCAGTTACTCTCCTTCTCATTTCCTGCATCACTTCTCTCTTCTCATCCTCCAAGATCTTAGAAGCAAAAGCAAGAGGGAGTTGGATGAGAAGGTCCCATCCCCATCCCATATTCTTGTCATACCCCCTTCCACTTGTCATCCCACCACATATTTTCCTCAGGTGAAGAATAAAGGGAACCCAGGCATCCTGCCTGGCCTCTTCCCCTTCCCTAGATTCAGTGAGCTCAGAACAGGAGGTGGAGAAGCTTGTTATTGTTAACTGCATCCGACAACTCCTGGAGACATCTCCAAGGCCCCCCTATCCTCTACTCCTCTACTCAGGTCTTGTACATTCAGGCCTGTGACCTCCTTGGTTGATTCTATCCAGACTTCCTCTCTTTCTGTTTCGCTCAACCGTTCCCAGCATCATTGTCATTTCTAGTGAGTTGTGATTTCTCATGATATGGCCAAAGTATGACAGCCTCAATTTGATCACCTTGGCTTCTAGGGGTATTTCAGGCTTGACCCCATTTGTTTGTCTTTTTGGCTGTCCACCATATACTTAACACTCTTCCCCAGCATCTCCTCTCAAATGAGTTGGTTTTCTGCCTATCCGCTTTCTTCCCTGCCCAGCTCTCTCATCCGTACATGGTGATGGGGAACACATCCGCTTGGACCATCCCCACTTTAGGGCTCAGCTGCATATCTGTACACTTTAGGATCTTGTCTAGTTCTTTCCTGGCTGCCTTTCTCATTCCTTAGTCTAGATTTTCTTGACTGCGGTCTCCCTTCTAATCCAGGGTGACCAGACATCCTCCTTTTCCATGACATGCCCTATATCAGTGGTTCCCAACCTTCCTAATGCCACGACCCTTTAATACAGTTCCTCATATTGTGGTGATCCCCAATCATAAAATTGCAGTGTCTTGGTTCCTAAGACCATTGGAAAAATATGTTTTTGGATGGTCTTAGGCGATCCCTGTGCCCTATATGTTTCCACCTTCTGTCCAGGAGGAATTCCAAAACCTCTGAGCACAGCTAGGAAGCATGGATTTCTATTTATATGAGTGCTTCTAGCTTTTATTCGACCGTGCTCTCCATTTTTTTTCTTGAATGTCCTCCATTGTGCAGTGCCTCATCCTCCTTGGCAATGAGGACATCTGTTTCTGATTCATCTTTGATCTTAGGTAGGGGAAAACCTGATCCATCTTCTGATCCATCTTTGATTTTAGGTAGGGGGAAATCTTTGACTATTCCGATTTCCTCCTTTCCTGGCTTGGATTTCTGTATTAGTCCATCTTTTTCTTTGCTTTGCTTTTATGATCCCAAACTCTCCACCCAACATGGCTGTGTGTGTGTGTGTGTGATTCTCATCCTCCCCATCACAAGCTCAGTCCCACCTTATCTTCATCTTCTTGGGCGTCTCCCCTCCCAAAACCCCTGCTAAACCTCTATCTATGGGGTCTGAGGACCAGAACCTGGAAGGGAGGAGACCTAGGGTGGGGAGGATAAGTCGGGGAGAGGGGTGGGGGCGAGGGGAGGGAGGGGACTCCTTGCCACCGCCGACACCGATTATGTCACATCGATCGGCTTCTCTGCAGCAGCTCAAGCAGGAACAGCAGCAGCAGCAGCAGCTTCAGAGGAGGCGAGAGCCGGAGATCTGGCAACAGCATCCTGCTCAGGTAGGGGGGGCAGAGGAAGACCCTTGCAGCAGGACCCCCAAAGGGCTGGGGAATAGGGGGGTGATGGGGAGAGGGATGCCAGAGGGGGGGATTCCCTGGGAGGTGTGCCACCGGCTTCCCAATGGGTCTTTGTCAGAATCTGGGAGGGTGTGTGTGATTGTGGGTTTGTGTGTGCGTGTCTGTTTTTCCTCGATCTGGGCGTGAGGGTGCCAAGATCTTGGGTTCAAAAGGAGCTATGGGACAGGATAGGATCCATATGCCCCCAAAGCTTGCATCCATGATAATGCCCCCACCCATCTCTGGTGGGCACGAAAGGCATGGAACCCCACTTGCGGGGATGGTGCATGTGGGAATGCCACTCCCAAATCGGAGATGCTGGAGGAGAAGACTGGGGTCCACAACTAGAGGTCTCCTCCCCACCTTCCCTCACCGTGGCATCTGGAGGGTTTGGGAGGCTCCTTGGGTGTGGGTATGGGGTTGAGTGCGAGATGCCTTCTTTGGAGATGATGGAGGAGATGATGCCAGAGATGTTGTAGAATGATGGAGGAGATGATGCTTGTTGTGGGATGAGGAAGGAGATGATGCTACAGATGTTGTGGGCCCACGCCCCACACTTGTAGGGGCTGCTTGGGGAAATCTGCCCATGGAGGCTGCCTCTTCTTCAGATGGTGTAGGTGTGAGAAGGGGGGAGGAGGGTTGTGGGTACCACTGGAGCACATACAAGGCATGTGTGTGTGTAGGTGTGCGCACGTTGGAGAGAGAAAGGGTATGGGGAGGAAAGGGTTGTGTGTGTTGTGGATGTGTTTAGAGGGCTGGGGGAAGGGGATCTGTGTGGGAAGGGGATGCATTGTGTAGATGGGGGGGCGGTTATTTTCAGCAGCAACAGCAGAGTGAGGATGTGGAGTGGTGGCTGGAGATGGAGGAGCATGAGCCTTAAAAGGGTGTGGCATGGTTTGGATCCAGGCCTAAGACAGGAGGTTTCAGCCATTGCTATCCTCAGGGATGGAGAGCCAGCAAGGAGAAGGAGATGGCCTGCCTCAGGCGGCATTTGGTGGAGGGTGGGTGGGAGGAAGGGACGAGAAAAGAGCATAAAGTTGTCCATATCATGCAATGAACAGGGTTCCCCCTCTTGGAGAACAGGGCTATGGGGTGTGGGGTGGGATGAGGAAGGGAAAAGCTGCCTAGTGCTGCAGGGAAACAATCATTTGTCCTTTCTGCCTTCGGGAATGCAAAGCTTGGGGGCTTCTCTGCGTTGTTGTTGTTGTTGTTGTTGTTGTGTGACTTCAAGTCATTTCTGACTCATGGCAATTCTACGGTGAACCTGTCATATGATTTTCTTGGTCATGTTTGTTCAGAGGAGTCTTGTCTTTTCCTTGCCCTAAGGCTGAGAGAGTGTGACTTGCTCAAGGTCACCCGGTGGGTTTCCCACTGAGGACACCAAAGGGTCCTTCCTGCCTGTTTGGAGGGAGGATGCTTGGAAGGAAAGATGGCAGGCTGTTGTGCCAGGGAGGAGGCACCTGCTCTGAGGAGAAAGCCTGGCTCAATTTTGGAAGAAGGCGCTGTGTGAGGTGGTGCCTGGTATCATGGGGCTGGAGAAGATGGTACACAATCCCCACCCATGACTTTTTACACAGACACACACACAGCTCCTCTTCCCATCCCATGAGTTCTGTATGTGAGGAACGCTACAGACATGAGCAAGAGGGGAATCTCTCTGTTTCTGCCTCTGGTTAACAAGTGTGTGTATGTGAATATAACCTGCAAGAGGCTGTGGCCCTCCTGATGTTGTGGGGACTGCAATGCCCATCGGCCCTTGCCAGCATAGTATGTATGGGGATTGAGGGGAATTGCAGTCCGGAAACAGTGGGAGGGCTGCATGTTACTCATTCTTAAATAGAGGGTTGTGCACTCATGTATGAGATTCTGGGATGTATGTTCATGTGTTGCTCCTTTGTGTGTGTAAGAGAAAGAGATGGGAAGAGAGGCAATATATATGTGTGCCTAAAGTCATGGGTGGGGGTTGTGCAGCCTTTTGGATATTGTTGGACTGAACCACCCAGCATTTCTCACCACTGGCTGTGTTGGATAAGGATGCTGGGATCTGTAGTCTGATAACATCTGGGGGGCCCTCTGACTCCCACCTCTGACCTAAGTGAAAGGGTCTGCAGGTGTGTCCCATGGCATTACTTTGTCCAGATTTGCAAAGGGTGTGCACAGGAGGTGTGGGGTGGAGTGGGGGCGGGGGTGCCCAGTAGATGTTTCCATGAAGTCAAGAAGTTCAAGATACCATCTTGTGCAGTGTGATGTCCTGGTGTTGTGTGCTCTGCATGCATGATGTGAGCAACAGGTCCTAGCTTGACTGAAAGCTCAGCCTGACTCAGCCTGAGGAAATGTTGGCTGAGACCTGGGATCTTCAGTGGCCCGAGGAAGCCAGATCTGCAGCTGGAGAGGCAAAGAGCTTCTGCCCCAAGGAGCGTTTTTCTTATCTCACTGCCAAGGAACTCCTTGGCTTTCCTGATTTGCCATGTCAGAGGCACAAATGAGCCAAGACATCTCTGTTTCCCAATGAAGACCTGCCAGCTTGAGAGTTGGATATTGAGGGCTTGTGCTGCCTGTCTCTTGCTTTGCTACTTATCCCAGATTGTGTGTCTGTGTTCTGCCTGTACTGGATGGTTGTTGTTGTTGCTCTTGTGTGCTTTGAAGTTGTTTCTGACTTATGGTGACCCTACGGCAAACCTATAACAGGGTTTTCTTGGCAAGATTTTATTCAGAGGAGCTTTGCCATTCTCTGAGGATGAAAGTATGCCTTGCCCAAGATCACCCAATGGGTTTCCATGGCTGAGCAGAGATTCGAATCCTGGTCTCCAGAGTTGTAGCCCAGTGCTCCAATTACTACACCACACTGGCTCTGTGTACTCTGTGTCCTTGATAATGTGATCATCTCATGAACTTGTTTCCTTCCCAAGCTTGGAAAATCGTGTTTTTTTGGACTACAACTCCCTAGAATCCCCACTGGATTTTGTGAAATTGCCGTCCAAAAATGTAACTGTTCCAGGCTCTGATGTATGTTTATAGAGAAGTGGGTTTAGCAGATTGCAGCTTCCTGATTTGTGTGGGCTTTCCTGGCAACTGGATGGTGGTTGCACATGTCTTTTTGTGTGTATGTTGGAGAGATTACATGTATCTGTTACATGCATGAGATGTTTGGGCAACCTGGTGATGATTACAGTCAGCCCTTATTATCCATGGATATTTTATTCATGAATTCAATCATCCACGGTTTGAAAATACTTTAAAAATATACAAATTCCCATAGACAAACCCTGATTTTGTCCTTTTATATAAGGGAAACCATTTTACTGTACCAATATCTCTAATGGGATTTGAGCATCCCCAGATTTTGGTATCCATGGGGGGTCCTGGAACCAAACGCCAGTGGATACCAAGGGCCCACTGTATGTGTGTTTCTCCATGTGGGTTACATGTATCTGTGTTTGGAATGCATGTACATATTAATACATGGAATGCTCTGCTGGTACCTGGATATTCAACCTTATCCTTTTTGCAGGATCAGGGCCATAACCAAATCTTAATCCCCAGTCCCAGAGCCCTTTCAGACTACACAATTATATTGCTATGATTCCACTTTAATTGCCATGGCTGCATCCTATGGAATCCTGGGACTGGAAGTTTAGGGAAGGGCATTCAGATTGCTCAGCCAAAGAGGTCTTTTGGTTCCTCAGACCAAACTACAAGTCCCAGGATTGCATAAGATGCAGCCAGGGTAACTGGAGTGGAACCACAGAACTATAATTGTATTGTGTGAAAATGACTCCATTTCCAGAATGTGTTTAATTATGGCAATAAATAAAGAAAGGATGGTGGGATTGAATAACCACACTGGGCAATATCTTTATTAGGATCAAATAAAATGCCACAGAAAAGTGTGCCACCTTTGAACCAGAAAGTAGGCACATTGTAATGTAATCTTTCAATTGTATGTTTTGCTTCCTCTGGTCCCCAAAGTTGGACCAATGTGGCAAATCATCATTTGATTGTGATTTCCTGCATGGCAGGGGTTTGGACTAGATGGCCCTTGTGGTCTCTTCCAACTCTGTGATTCTATGAGTCTATATTATTATATAGTTAATGTGAGAGTTTCTTCAAACATGGGCAGAATGCTTCTCCTTTGCTATTGAATAACTGCACTTGTGAAAGGAGGTAAATGTAAACCTCAGACTTGAAGGTTGCATCCTTCCAACCAAGCTTGCTTGCTTCCTCTTCTTCTTTTTGAAAAGCACTAATCGCTGTCTGTTCATTTAGAGAGTGAGGTATAATTAGCTACTTAGTTACATATAAATATTTATGTGATTCATTTATTTCATTACTTTCTTTGTCGCAAAGCAGCCATGATCAAAGCATGGACCCCTCTTGCCCCATCCATGGGAGCAAAGTACAGGAAAATCCCTTCTTTTCTCAGCATAAATATGCAGGCATGAAACCTTGTTTAGTTCCATCAAATCAACTATTTTTTTAAAAAGGCTATGCAATATTAAGACCGTAAGAGAGAGTGGGGTGATGGTAGTACTGTACTAGAAAGACACCCCACCAGCACTACATCTCCGTCAAATGTCTTGGACTGTCTTTGGATTTGTGAGGCAGGGGGAAATTTTTGGGCTTCAGTAATACTTTTTTTCATTGTCCGAAATAAATTGATTATTGGGAACTGTGTCCGAGAATATTTGTAGTGGGTTGCTGCTTCTTGTTGCAGTCTTCCTCTGACACTGCATTAAGATTGTCTAAATGGGATTGATAATGGGTGGTCAGAAATATGTGATTAAATTTATTTCTTTAATGTTCTTTCCCTGCCCTGTCTATTTGATTTTATCTTGCAAAACAGAAAAGAGAAGGGACTTAGGCATCCAACGGGTGGAGATGGGAGGGGGAACAAAGCATCCAAAAATATAGCATTTGGGGCCTCAAATCCACGATAACTCCACAAGCCTTGAAATGAGCAGATACCCCAAATTTGGGGCCTCTACCAGTTGTGGCTCAACCAGAGAGTGCTGAAAAGCACATGCATGCATCCATACACAATGCATCCCGCCCCCAGCAATCAAGTGGACGTTTATGAAAATTAATGGAAATCAAAAGCATTTTTTGCCCTGAAAAATTGCAGGGCAGGCGATGTAAGTCGCTATTAAAGCCGGGCAAATGAATGTGAATAGGAACGTGTCTTGCAGAGTTAAATATTCTAAAGCTTCGCTGGAACAACCCTATGATTTTGATTTTCTGGTGTTCAGAAAGCGGGGGAAGGGAACCCATTTGTAACTTCTCTCTTCTTTTTTTGGCAACTCGCTATATTGTTTGCCTGGCTGGCTAGCATCTTAATTAGGGAGATGCTATTTAATTATCACTTTCATCAGCCACATAACAAGAAGAGGGGAGTATTATATCCAAACACACTATTCTGCCATGAAGGGTAGCAATTTGCTTTTCTGCTTTCTGGAGGAAGCTAACCAGTCTGCCTCTCCCAGGCCCTGACAGGAGGCAATGGGCTATGTGTGTGTGCGCGCTTGTGTGTGCACATGGTGTGTGTGTAGGAGAGGAGGGGCAGCAGGTGGCAATTGATTTACAGGAGGAATCTCTCTGAGGTAGGAGTTGTGGGGGATGATGGGGGGAGAATGGATGGATAGTGATACGTTGCTGGGCAACCAGGAATTATGGTTTGGAATGTCCCCCATCAATCCACCTTGTCAATACTGCTGGGGACAGGACAGAGCGAAATACCAAGGCCCAATCTTCCCAGCTGTGGGGATGTCCTCTGTCCTGACCCTCAGCCCTTCAGGTTGTCAGATTTGTTTCTCACCCACCCCCCCACGCACACTGACCCAATAGGTTTGACATGGCCCTGCACACTCCCACCCTGCAGCCCCCTTCCTTGATAATATCCCTGATCTTGCATCCTTTGCCTACATTAGATCTCTGTCCCTATCATTATTGTAGTCTATATCCATGGATTTTTAAATCCATGAATTCAAGCATCCACAGTTTGAAAAAATATTTTTTTAAAATAGCAATAGCAAGTACATTTCTATACCGCTTATCAGTGCACTTAAGCAATAGCAATATCAAGTACATCTCTATACTTCTGATCAGTGCACCTAAGCACTCCCTAAGCGGTTTACAAAATGTAAGCTAATTACCCCCAACAATCTGGGTACCCATTTTAGCAAACCTTGATTTTGCCATTTTATATAAGGGACACCATTTTACTACCTCTTTGTATAGAACGGGACTTGAGCTTCCACAGATTTTGGTATCCACAGAGGGTCCTGGAACCAAACCCCAGTAGATACCAAGGGTCTACTGTATTACTACTGTTCTGCCTTTTCCCCATATTGGGACTCAACGCAGCCAATAATGCTTTAAAAACATAGTGAAAAACCCACAGTTAGAAAAACTGAAACACAATGAGACAATCAGAACAAATTAAAAGGAGGTTAAAACATACATCTTCCCTTCTGTTCCTCGAAGCACCCTTTGTTCCTATGGTTCCCCCACCCGTGTCTATTGGC
Source organism: Sceloporus undulatus (assembly GCF_019175285.1). Lineage (NCBI taxonomy): Eukaryota > Metazoa > Chordata > Lepidosauria > Squamata > Phrynosomatidae > Sceloporus > Sceloporus undulatus. Next base: position 190,770,103 of record NC_056523.1, read on the forward strand.
TGCATTGTCCCCAGCCCTGCACGTCCTTGTGCAGCAGGCATGAAGGCTGAGGAGGTTTCCTTTTTCTCTCTAGGATTTCTTTTTTTTTGGATGGGGTAGTGTCAAAGGAGGAGACTGGGATTCTGTTTTTTTTAAATAAAACTTCTCCATCTGCACTGTGGCCTAGATGGATGGATTTATCCTAAACAGTTTCTGGGCTGTCACATCCATTGCACCCACACAGTTCAAGAGCCCCACCCCAGGGCTGCACCTGTACTGCCAGCCCTGTAACCAGACACAGGGTGACTCATCTCTTCTCTGTCCCTTTTTGTATCTTGCTTATTTGCCTGCCTAGAACTTCCTTGTCCTCCAACCCAGCACCTGCAGGAATAAACCCAGAGGAGGGGGGGGGATGGCTGTATTCCCAGCGTATCTCTCTCTTCCACTCCCCAGCATCCTTGAATCACATGCAAGATAGAAAGTAATGCTTCTGACAGAACCCCTGTGGATGTCTTTCCTTCCACAGTACCTATCAAGAGGCCTGCCAGAGGAGGGAGACTTTCTTTGTCACTGCTTTGAAGCCTGGGGTTCGAAAACCTAGGTGCACTTGCACCCACACTTCTTTATAATGGACCCTGGAGACCAGGATTCAATTCCCAGCTTGGCCATGAAACCCACTGGGTGAACTTGGACAAGTGACACACTCTCAGCCTCAGGGGAAGGCAATGACAAACCCCCTCTGAACAAATCTTGACAAGAAAACCCCATGATAGGTTCACCTTAGGGTCACCATAAGTCAGAAATGACACAACAACAACAAAAAATAATTATTTTTACCCCACCTCTCTGTGCAATGCAGCCAGGGCGGCTTACAACATTAAAACCTATAATCCATATCCCACAAACCCACCTCCCATAAAATACAAACAATTTACAATATAAAACATAGCTTAAAATAATAACACTGGCAACCAATAACTACAACAAGGAATCAGGGATAGATAGGTTAGGCTTACTTCTGGTGGCCGGATGTGACTTTAAGGTACACAGCACACTCAACAACACTGGAAGGGTCCCATCTCTCAAAAGACTGGACCCTCTGTTTACCAGCCTGCTCTCCCTTCCTCTCTACTGGTGTTGACTGCTATAAGGAGAAAAAAGGGGTCTTTGTATCTGAAAATGATAAGGGTGGTCCTGCCACCCTTGTTAGATAGCCAACTGCTTTCTTGTCTCTGGTCATTAAAATGGTGAAGGGTCTGGAAACCATGCCTTATGAGGAACGACTTAGGGAGCTAGGGATGTTTAGTCTTGAGAAGATAATGTTAAGAGGTGATATGATAACCCTGTTTAAATATTTGAAGGGATGTCATATTCAGGAGGGAGCAAGCTTGTTTTCTGCTGCTCCAGAGGCTAGGACCCGGAACAGTGGATGCAAGCTCCAGGAAAAAAGATTCCACCTCAACATTAAGAGGAACTACCTGACAATAAGGGCTTTGGACACTGGAACACACTCCCTCGAAGTGTAGTAGAGTCTCCTTCCTTGGAGGTCTTCAAACAAAGGCTGGATGGCCATCTGTTGAGGATGCTTTGATTGTGAGTTCCTGCATGCCAGGGGGTTAGACTGGATGGCCCTTGTGTCTCTTCCAACTCTATGATTCTATGGTTAAGGAGATGCTGTGGGCTATATTTCAGAGGAAGGAGCTGGCCAAAACAACCCTGAATATTCCTTGGTTAAGAAAACCTTAGGAAATTCATAGGGTTTTCATATGTTGACAGGCAACTTGAAGGTGCATGAACATATAGGTGACCACTCAGGGAAGATCAGATCATTGAAAGATAGCAATCAGGTTTGCTGATGAGCTGAAAATGAGTATTGTAGATACGGTGAAATAGAAGAGGTGATAAAAATGTGTGTCACTCTGATGGTCTTATTTCAAGGCTGGGATCTTCCCTGGGGCAAGCTGAGGTATTCCCATATCATACAGGAGATAGGATGCCAACTGGCTCTGGTTTGGGGCCTGGAAAACTGTTGCCTGCACCTGAGCAGTGGTGTGCATCCCAGGAACAGAATAGAATAGAACAGAAATTTTATTTCCCCCCCACCTCTCCCGCAGGATCAAGGTGGCTTACAACACAATAAAATATACTATAAAACATTAAAATACAACAATGAAATAAAATACAATAAATGCAGCAGTGCAAAAGCCAATTACCCTCCCTCCAACCATAACCTATAATTCACAATAACATTACTAAAATAACATCTAAATTAATTAAAACAACAATCAAATGACAGAGAGATGGCCATCCTGGGAGAGATAGACCAAATCAGTGGGTGACCAAGTGAGTTTTTAAAGCTGTCAAGGTTGGTAATATTTCGAATCTCCTCTGACAGGCCATTCCATAGTTTGGGAGTGGCAGATGAAAAGGCCCTCTAGGTAACCATTGCCAATCTCGTCTTTATTGGCTGTAGTGGCTTTTTCCCAGAGGACTTAAGTGCGTGGGATGGATTGTATGGAAAAAGGCGATCCTGCAAATAGGTTGGACCCAAACCATGAAGGGCTGTAAAGGTCATCACCAACACATTGTACTGTGCCCAGAAATTAACAGGCAGCTGTTGCCTGGGGTTTACTTTGGGTTAAAAATACATTGAACAGCTAAGATGTGCTTTGTACGTTACATGGGACAATATCCACATTAGTAACAGTAATATCTGGACCCACCTGCTTTCACAGTAGCTCCACTGTGTGCCCTTAGCGCCATCCACTACTACAATGTACAGTTGTGGGTTGTGCAACTAGAACCCAGGACCCTTTCCAAGCTGGAAATTGGCCCCTGCCCTGGAAAGTTCCCCCATTAAGAGGCACCACAATACAGGCAAATTGGATTCTTGAGATACCATCTACTGGGACATTCTCCCACCAAAGTCCTACTGAAATGAAGGAAATGTCTTACGTAGTTCACATTCATTTCACTAATGTTTGCATTTGGTCTTGCCCACCTGGGCTGATCAATCGAGCTGAGTCACTCCTTCTAAAGAGAAAGTAAATTTCTACCCAACTAAAATATTCCTCCTCCTCCTTCAATACAAAATATGCACACAGATCACTACTGATTTGTGCGGTAATTTCTTTCTCTTTCCAAGTATCCTTACCAATCTGAACATACACAATCCCACCAAGGTATCTCAATTTTTCTTGGCCTGCTTTTTCTCATCTCATAGTGCTAAAGTACACAAAATAGCATGGGAACACATACAGTTCCTAGTAGAAGACCACACCTTTTGGGCATCCACTCCATAAAGTTTTTTGAATGAGGCTAAGGAATTGCGCTATAAAAAACTAACCTGGAAGCACTCTCTGCAGTGATAGCTATTGGCTTCCTTATCTTACCCTACCTTATTTTATCTATATTACACTTTTCTCCCAATGGAGGACACAAGATGGTTTACAATATAAATTAAAACAGAATATAGTTGAAACTAAGGAATGATACAAAGGGTATTTTTAAACCCCCCACCACAATGATATTAAATCATTAATTTACAACAGTTTAAAAAGCAATTAAAAGACAATAATGACAATATTAAAAAACAGAGCACAAACCATTTAAAAGACTTTCTGCAACAGCCAGTTAAAGTTGAAAGGCCTGGGCAAACAAGAAGGCAAAATGATAACAGAGAGGGAGCCAAGCGAGCCTCTCATGGGAGGGAGATACATAAGCTGGGGAGAGTGAGGACTCCCTTGTGCCCTCACTAAACGTGCCTTTGATGGTGGCAAGACCAAGAGAAAGCCCTGCTTTTGTGTCAATTGGACAGTGATAGTACTTCAGGTTTTAGCTTGAATTTCAAAGGAGCTATCCAAGGTGCTAGATTTATGGATGGGAGGCTGAGGTCCTTTAAAGATCTGAGTAAGACCCAGAGTATATTCACCACCTCATTGGGATTGAGAACCATATACCTCCTGTCACAGGAAGACTCTGGAGCAGGGATGGGGGATTCCTCCAAGACCAGTGTGGGGTTCTTTGGTGGTCTTCCAAAAGATGCTGGATTCTGGCCTGACCATTGGCTTGGCTCATGGAGGCATGGTGGGAGTTGATGCACTTAACATCTGGAGAGCCACTATCTGTGCTTTAGAGGATTTCCCCAAGTATTCCTGTTGAAACCTTTAGGACTCTGTTGTTTCATAGCCCAAATTGCCACTATTGTCTTTTCCGGCAGGCCTATCTAGATGATTTTCGAATTGTAAGTTTTAAATGATGAATTTTAAATGTGGATTGTTTTGATACATATGTGTCTTAGTTGTTCTTTTAAATTGATATGTGTTTGTAACTGGTGTATTCGTTGGTCTGTTGTTGTGCCCTGCCTCAAACCATGGGGAGAGGCAGATCAGAAATGATGGTGGTGGTGGTGGTGGTGGTGGTGATGATGATGATGATACATCTGGGCTGTACCTACAAAACTGGACAAGAGCTCCTCATTTCCAGCATGTCATACAGTGTCCTATTTGTTCCACTCTGTGTATATGTGTGTGTGTTACATTCCTGGAGACAGACCGTTGTGGAGTCATTGAGACAGAGAAGACACCTTGCAGGAGGTCTCTCACGCTCTACTGAATGTGAATTCACCTGAGGAAAGATCACCTGTCACAACCACTAACAACTGTACATGAATGTCTGCTGTACGGACAGGTATGAGGAGGACGAAGGTGTGTGTGTGTGTGGTGTTGTTGTTATCTTCCATTTCTAAAGCTCAGCGGTTTGCTCCTTTGCTTCTCTGAATGGGCTCCTTCCACTGCAGTGGGCGCAAAGCCAAGACCGCTACTTGACTGGACAAATCATGAAGGAAGGCCTTGGCAGGTTCCCTCTGTAGCACTCCAGAGCCTTAAAGGAAGTGGGTCAGAACTAGGGGAAGGGATTGTGGTCTTGGAGACAGCCTTGTTCTGGGGCGTTACTGTCATCCTTCAGCCTCCGCTGCCATCACTGCTCAGGAATCCAGTCCCCAAACAATTGAGGCCTTGTTGCAACACTTGCTGTGTGTTGTTCACTGGGGCAGCTCTTGCTGCCCCCAAGTTTCCGCTGCCCCACCCTTGGCCTGACCCAGCTCCAGGGCATCTTTGTTACAAAGGGGGCTTGATTGAAGCCTTGAAACTAAGCAGGGTTGGTGGGTTGGCTGGTAGCATTGCCTGGGTCACTGGGAGTGGCCAAAAAGGCCAACTGGAATGGTAGTGGGTCTCATCAAACCTCAGAGACAGAGATTTATGGGCAGAGCTGTGTTTCTCCTGTTCTACTAGGACTGGGAATGAAGATGTTCCAAGAATTAGCTTTTTTTTTACACTGAATCTTTTTGCCCAGATATAGAAGGTCATACCAAGCTTGTTGCTGCTATTCATCCTCCAAATGAGTTAGCTATCATGGACATAACATTGGGTGAATGATTAAAACATAGGCTCTTTTTGCTAAAGAGCACATGCAATTCCATGTTTCTTTCTGAGCTTGAATAGGTTATGTCTTTCAGTTACAACCCCCAGGATTCCCCGTCCAGCATGGTCACTAGTTGCCATAGGATTCGGGGAGTTGTAGTCCAAGGCTTTGACTGCATGCCATAGTTTTAATTGCCCATCTATGTCTGTAGTAGTAAAACAAGCATGTTTCTACCTTCTTCTTTCTTTCATCTGATCCTCATTATTTTAGTCGATTTCCACCTTATGGTGGCATCCTGGTAGTGACATGCATATCAGTTGTGGTGTGCATGTAGAGTGATATTTTGGGGAGGGGGGGAATGTGTAGCGAACACAAAGGGACCATTGCACATGCAGTTGCACATTAATGTACACAAAATAGCATGGGGACATACACCACCTCGATGAATGACCTTTGTGCATTGTATATTTCAGTTTCACAATTGATTGCCAGCCGTGCACAGCAACCATTGATGCACAGTGTTGCACTGTGCTGGTATTCACTATAGGTACAGATATTCACTATAGAGGTTGCAATAAAGTCTGAAATGTTACAAATCAGTGGTACTTTATTGGATCAGCACCAAAGCATGCCGTAATAAATTGTTGTTGTTGAAAATACATCACACAAGTTTTTGAACTTTTACTGGCTTCTCAATCAGGCAACAATGTTAAAATCATAGAGGGGAAGAAATGTGATACTGTTAGAGACCTACATTTTTTCTCAGATGTTACTCTGTGGTCAATCAAGATGGTATTGACTCCCGACTCTGGAGACCAGGGTTCAATTTCCAGATTGGCCATGAAACCCACATGGGCAAGTCATATCTCTCTCAACCTTAGGCAAAGGCAATAGCAATCTTCTGAACAGAAATTGCCAAGAAAGCCCCATGATAGGTTTGCTTTAGGGTCGCCTTCAAGTCGGAAATGACTTGAAGGCACACAACAACAACAACAACAACATCAACAACAACAACAACAACAAAATGTCACTCTCCTGCCAGATATTTAAGTGACACTGAAGTGATTCAGGATCTCAACCACTGTGGCTGCATCCATACTGCAGAAATAATCCAGTTTGACACCAATTTGACTGCTATGGCTTAGTGTTATGAAATCCTGTGACTTGTAGTTTGTTGTGGCACCAGAGCTCTCTGAAAGAGAAGGGTAAATCTCTCACAAAACTACAGTACCGAAAATGCCATAGCATTGACCCCTGGCAGTTAAAGTGGTGTCAAACTGGATTGTTTCTGCAGGGCAGATGTTAAAGCCACCCTGATCATATTCATGGAAGGGCGGGGTATAAATAAAATTTATTATTATTATTATTATTATTATTATTATTATTATATGGGTGGAAGTGATATAAAATGCACCTTTCAATGTGGTTTTGGATACAAAATGTCCCAATGGCCCATTAATTTTATGCCCCTTCTTCATAAACCAGGCCTAAAGAGAGAGAGTTACATTCAACAGAGAACTGTCATCACATCTTTGAACACCCATCTGTAATGTTTAAGATACAATCCTTATTTTAAAGTTAAATTCCTAGCACTGCTGTGAGGTGGCCTCTTAATAGTTCCATTTTATAGACAGGGAACTGATCCTAGCAGATCAGCCTTGGTTAGAGAGGACTTGAATTCTACTGTTCTAGCTCCAGATCCATCGTTGTCTTACAGGACTTGACTACACAGTTTCATGAGACTGCTCTGAGATGGATTTTTAAAAAACGATAGGACACCAAACACACTCTTTCAGAAACTGGGGTCACAGAGGATGCAGCCATACTGTCAATCCAAGATGAGCCCTAGGGCCCTGTATACTGCAGCCTTTCATTCCCAATTACATAATCTAAAAAGGTTACCCACCCCCAGCCCCTGTTTATTATCCATCCTCATATATATGAATTGGATTTGGGCACTCTTTTCCATGATGTAAACACAAATTGGAAGAATGAAGAAGGAGAAGCTCACGGCTCTTAAATTCTATTTGATTATTTCAGTGGGATTGCAAGGGCAAAAAAGCATTTTTATGATGCCACCAACCCACCTTGAATGTCTCTTGAGCATTTAGACTAGATTTCAGGGAACCTGGTATTTATTCTTAGCGCTGAAAAGAGAATGGATTTGGATTGAATGGTTGGGGAGGGCCAGAATGGCGTTAGAAGGCCAAATGCTCCTCATTTCTGGGAAGTGTCACTTGAGCGGTGATTCAGTAATTCTGGAAATGGTGTGAAGGAGGGAGATGGCCTTTTTGTGGGAAAGGGTTGGCTTGTTCCCTTTTGTTTATATAACAGCAAAACAGTTTTCAAACAGATGATAAATTAATACTCAGTTTGTTTGGGAAAAAATGCATTTATTAAAAGGCATATTGGTTCCCATCCAGTTTGCTGTTTAAGAATCTGACACTTATTAAATCATTGCACTTTTTTGGTGAACCATTTACTGGTATTTGGACATTGCTTCTCATGTAAGGGACTTATAGCATCTCATTTGTAGGGTAGCTAGACAGAAAAAGACAGTTCCAAACAAGTTCCAGTTCCTAGGAAGTTGCAAAACAAGGAACATATAAATGTCTTAAACCTTATATTACTCTTGATCTAATAAATTAAAAAAAATCTTATTCCAGAAGACAGAGATTTCAGCATTTATTAACATCATTTGCTTTTTTAAAGTGTGCTTTAAGGTACAGCAAGCCAACATTTGACATTAACATGGTGATATTTTAGAGTGCCAGTGTGTCGTAATGGTTTGCGTGTTGGACTAAGACTCTGGAGACCAGAGTTCAATTCCCAGCTCGGCCATAAGACCCACTGGGTGACCTTGGGCAAGTCACATGCTCTCAGCCTCAGAAGAAGGCAATGGCAAGTCGCCTCTGAACAAATCTTGCCAAGAAAACCCCATGATAGGATCACCTTAGGGTCACCATAAGTTGGAAATGATTTGAAAGTACACAACACTCAAATATGGATTTATGTTCAGCAGGGGTCCAATCAGGAAACTTTTCTGGGCATTATGGTTGTATGCTGTTATGCCCTTTTTAGGGTAATAATAGGCATTTGGTCACCTTTACAGTGTGGCAAAGCTATCTCCCTTGCTGCTGAAGGGGCGGTTGACGTCTACCTGAAAGTCCCATTGTAATGACACTACTAGTGCTCATATATGGATAACAAGATGGAAAGATGGATGACCAGAAGTGATGGCAGGGCTCACCTCTTCAGTGGTGTGTATTGGTGAATTTTTATGTGCATGCCCTCACCAGGATATTTTCTGTAGCAGCATCCCCATGGGGAGTCAAAAATGTAGGCAAATTCTGTTGATCTAGAAAGAACTTGTAGCAGTTTTCTGCTCTGCCAGGAACAGGCCTGGCCATCACAAAACCACGCCACTTCGAAATTCTTTGCACTACACAGGAGCAGCCCATACGAAAATCCTTTGCCCCTCCAGCTACTGTGAGGTTTGCAGCTAAACTGAGAGAAAACAATGGTGTTCAAGATGAGTCATCATAAGTCCTGGGGCTTTGCCATTGCGAACCCTGGGTCTGCTGCACCACTGTTACTCTTATTCCTCTCCACTACACTATTGTCCCTCTTAGTAGCTGTGTGGAAGAGAGAGTATCAACAAGCTTACTTCACCCCTGAAAATGAAGATACAGCCATTTCCCTCTTATAAATGACTGCTGAAGGTCCAGGAGCCCTGTAGCAATGTTGTGCATCTAGTCATCCTACAGAAAAGTGTGCACTGGATGAGGCACTGTGTTATTAGTATTGTTGTGTGCCCCCATGTCACTTTTGACTTACGGCAACCCTAATGCGTACCAATCATAGGCTTTTCTTTGCAAGTTTCTCCAGAGGGACTTTTCATCCTCTGAGGCTGAGACAGTGTGACTTCTCCAAGGTCACCCAGTGGGTTTTTTATGCTAGACCAAGGAGCTGAACCCTGATCTCCAGAGTGGTAATCCAACACTTAAACCACTACACCATTGTGGCTCTCACCATGTGTACAAAGTTACAAAGGAGGTACAAAGGGACTCCATGTCTACCAACGTAAGCTCTTTGGAATGCAAATGTCATCTTCCTCCTTGTAATCTATGAGGACCAGGATGATATAATTTTTAATTTGTTTTTTTTTTTCCTGAGGAGACTGGAGGGTTGCTGATAGGACCCATGGTAGGACTGAAGGGGGGAAATCCCAGGGGGAGATCTCAGGATGGGAATAACAGGGATTTGTCTTGGCAATTAAAGGACATGGTTTCTTCCTCCCCCTATACCCTCCCCAAACTGCTTCTTTCCCCCTGATAAATATATTTCCCCCTCTCCCTGTCTCTCTTGTTGGGATTTGCATGTTTTCTTTTGCAAATGAGGCCAAGAAAAAGAAGAGAGGCAAAGGTTGTTAACCCCTCATTCTCTCAACAGGGCAGATCAAACCCTTCCTTCCTAAGCAACCACTGACGAATGCACCAGAAACACCCCTTTCTGGTCTGCTAAATGTTCTTTTTGCTGAGAGAAAGGGTGGGGAATAAGACATTTTAAAACTCAAGAGCCTTATTCCCATTACCTTTTAAACCGGATCACAAATCAATTTCAACCAGTTTAAATGACCCTGGTTCACACTTGAACTGAATGGCTGAAGCGATTCGGAGGAGGGGGCATGTGCTAGGCCCATTTAACCCGCATCTTTTTGACGCTGATTTTTTCCATGTCTTTTTGGATAAATCTATTGTGTGCAAGTGTGAACCAGATGCGGATCAGAATCGATTTAAATTTGCCCTTTGGCCAGCTGGAGCGGGTCCATTTTGAATCGATTCATTTCTTCAATGTGAACCACAAGTGGGTTATTTTATTTTATTTTTCATCAAGAAAATGTGATCGGGGCAAATGTAGTGTGAACCACGCACCACTGCTGAACTGATCCATTGATTCGGATCGCAATGCAATTTATTTGTAAATGAGAATGCAGTTTCAGAGCTGTGCATCTGGTTCTGCAAAAGGAGCTGCACTTTAGTGGTTAGAGCAGGCCACTGCATAGAAGCCCTCGGGTTTTGTTCACCTGTGAATGGTTAAGGATCTTGCCACTCCCAGTGTCTCCCACCTTTCCTGTCCTTTGTGTGGTGTGTGTGTGTTGTTGCTTTTAGTGGGCTGAGTCTTGGAAGCCTATTAGCTTATCTTTGCCCACTGTTGCCATGGAGATCACAGATTGGCACTGTCCTGTTAAGGTAGGGATGGGGAGAGGAGAGGGCGCTCACAATACATGGCAGGACACATGCTGGGAAGTACCTGCAAATCAACACCCACCCCCTCCCAAAGGAGACACACACACACACAGCAACCAGCAACCTGCTCCTGCTGGTTGATCATTGAACAACACAACATATGGAGCGGAAAGTGCATGAGCTAACAAGAGGCCCAGGCAGGCATTCCCCAAACACTACATGCACACACACACACACACACACACACACAGCAACTGGTAACCTGCTCCTGCTTAGTGATCATTGAATGACACAATGCACGGAGTGGAAAGTGCATGAGGTAACAAGAAGCCCATTACGTATATACACATACATACAGAAGGCAACTGGCAACCAGTAACCTGCTCCTGCTTGGTTATGTTTGAATGACACAATACACACAAACATGCATGCACAGCAGTTGACAACCTGCTCCTGTTTGGTTATCTTTGAATGACACAGCACACACACACACATACACATGGCAATCAACAACCTGCTCCCACTTGGTGATCATTGAATGATATAATGCATAGAGCAGAAAGTGCATGAACTAACAAGAGGCCCAGGCGGGCATTCCCCAAACACTTCACACACACACACACACACACACACACACATATATATATATATGCACACAAGACAACTGGCAACCAGTAACCTTCTCCTGTTTGCTTATCTTTGAATGACACAACATACACACACAGCAGCCGGCAACCTGCTCTTACTTGGCAATCACTGAATGACACAATGCATGGAGCGGAAACTGCATGAGCTAACAAGAGGTACAAGCAGGCGTTCCCCAAACACCACACACACACACATGGCAACTGGCAACCAGTAACCTGTTTGATTATCTTTGCATCACACACACACACACACACACACACGGCAACTGGCAACGTCCTCCTGCTTGGTGATCATTGAATGACAGAATGCATGGAGCAAAAAGTGCATGAGCTAACAAGAGGCCCAAGCAGGCATTTCCCAAATGCTATATATCCCACAATCTAGGTTTCTGTGAGCCCTGCAGATTCTAGAGACAGAAGGTACCAGGTAGGAAAGGAAAGAATAGACTTCCTGAAATGAAATAGGTGTGTGGGGAGAGATACACTTTTGTCTACTGGCATGGTGTAGTGGTTTGAGTGTTGGATGACAACTCTGCAGACCAGGAGCTTGGCCATGAAACCCACTGGGTGGCTTTGGGTGAGTCACACACTCTCAGCCCCAGGGGAAGGCAATGGCAACCCCCCTCCGAAGAAACCTGCCAAGAAAACCTCATGATAGGGTCACTGTAGGATTGCCATAAATTGGAAACAACTTGAAGATGCACAATCACAACACATGCTCTTTGGTTCAGGCATTTTCCCGTCCTTCAGTGGACCATGCACCAAGTGAAGACTTTTGGGTTTTCCATTGCAGGCTTCAGATCATCTTGAGCCAGCTCCAGGAATCTCCCACCCTTCCCACTGCCATACAGAAAATAGACTGAAAAAAATGACATTTCCAAGATTATTTTGCTGGTGGTGCCAAATGAGAGAACTGTTGCAAAATAGGGAACAACGAGGGCATTTCAAAGCCTGGGTAATCCCAAATAGCTTTTGGGTCAGTGGCTTTCGTTCAGTGCCAGTTCTCTGTCTCTAACAGAAGCCTTGCAGTGTCTGAATAAGTTAGTTTTGAGGAGAACTGAAAATCGGGGGGGGGGGGGAGTGGTCAGTAACCAAAGGGCTAGTGGGGGACCCAGGGATTTCTAAAGGAAGGGCCATAAATATCCTATTAATGTTGTTTGTCAGAGCAGGTGTCCCTAGTGTAGTTGTGTGTGTTTATCTGCTGTCTGACTATTCTCCTTCCTTTCTTGCCATGGGGAAACTTTTGGGCTGAAAGTTGGGAAAGATATCAAATAATTACAAAAAAATTGTAGTCTTTTATTCCAATCACCTCCCATAATTCTTGTGTTCTTCCTCACTTTGTTTTTCGTCTTTTTATTGTTGCATTTTAAAATATGTTTTGTATTTTCCTGCTTTAATACAGTGGGCCTTTGTTTTCCGCTGGGGTTTTGTTCCAGGACCCCATGGATACCAAACTCTGTGGATGTTCAAGTCCAATACAATGGATAATAAAATGGTGTCCCTTATACAAAATGGCAAAAATTAATTCTTTATATATATATTTTTTGTATATTTGAATGAATTTTACATAGTCATTTTCTTCCGAGGCTGTGGCTCAGCCTCTAAAAGAGTGCCTCTGAAAGGGCATGAAGTTCATACATGTCTGATCAGATGTATGACAACCAGCTCCCACACATCTGGGATGTCAGAGCAGAGGGCATGCCCTCCAGTGCATTTTAAACTCTGTCACCTCGTATTTAGAAATGATGTGCTCTGTTAAAGTGTGGTGCTGTGAACTCATTGTTTAGTATCTGGATTGCTGTTGTTTAACTTCAAGTTGATTGTGACTTGCAGTGACTTGCAGTGACCCATGACAGGGTTTTCTTGGCAAGATTTGTTCAGAGGGTTGCCACTGAGTTCTTCTGAGGATGAGAGTAGATAACTTATCCCAGGTCACTCAGGGGGCGTTCCCACTTGCTTATACACCGGTTTACAAAGCGAATCAAGGGTGTATCGTTCTCACTCAACCCCGAATTAACTCTAGAACAGTTCTAGATTTACCCTCTATAGTTCCTACAGTGATTGGAATTTGATTCGAATCCAAACATTTCAACCGGATCAGAAGCCTATAAACCAGCGCAAAAAAAAATAGTAGGTTTTACCCCAGGTTATCCCTTGTGCCAATATAAGAATCGCTGTATTTAAATGGGAACGTTTCGGCATCTGATTCGGGTTCCACAGGATGGGAGGAGCGGAGCGTGATGGGCTGGCTCAGGGGAGTTGCCCTTTCTTTGTCCCCATCCGTTGTCGCTGCCGCCATCTTTCCCTCCCTTGCCCCTTTGTCCGTCGCTTTGATTGACATGACATTCATAACCGAAACAAGTGAATGTGAACGAAAAAGTAACAAAACTTGTTTAAATATACAGTACATCGATTCATCCATGAATGGGAACGATACTGTGTCAATTACAGCGAAACAAAATAAAACGTTATGTAAATGGAAACGATACAAATAAAGCGATTTGAAAAGCGTGATGACACTCGCTGTATTCTGAGTCATTTTAAAACAAATCGCTGTAGTATTTAAAATCGTTTTAAATCGCAAGTGGAAATGCCCCCTCAGTGGATTTCCAGAGCTGAGTGAGGATTTGAACCCTGGTTTCCCAGAGTCCTAGTTCCATACTCAAAACACTACACTAACTCTCATTTGATAATGGGCTTGGAATATAGACTACAGCACTTGGTGAGTGTGTTCATATGTGCCTTCAAGTCACTTGTTGACTTGAATTTCCTAGGGTTTTCTTCTCTAAGGAGTTTTGCCTGCTTCTTCCTCTGAGATATAGCCCACAACATCTGGTATTTGTATTTTCTGGTTCTGCTTAGCTTTCAAGATCAGGTGGGATCTGGTGCCTTCAGGGCGCTGAGTCAGATTATCTGGCCCAGTTTTGTCAAATCTGGCTGGCAATGACTCTCAAAGGTTTTGGATAGGTTTTTCCCCCCTGGAGATCTCTGATAGTCCATGGTGGTCTCCATCCAAGTCTTAAACAGGCCCATTGATGCTTAACATCCCAAATTAGCCAAAACTGGATGTATTTAGGGTTATGTAGAAGTTCAGAAGTCTCCCCAATCCTGAAGCTTGATTATAGGGAAACTTTATTTTTCTCAAGGGTCTTGAAGTCAGATTCAGATGGAGATGAAGCTAATGCAGCATACTGAGAGACTGAGCTACAAAGGAGAAAGTCCCCCATTCTAATCTTACTGGAGCATGAATTTACCAAAGGGCTTTAGAACAGGGATGAGGAGCGTATGGGGCTCCAGATGTTGTTGGGCTGCAACTCCCAGCATTCCTCACTGCTGGAGAGGGCTCATGGGGCTTGCAATGTAAGAACACCTGGAGGGTTGCAGATTCCTCACCTCTTCCTTGGGAAAAATGGTTCTTTTTCAACCTCAGTTTACTCATCTGTATTAGAGAGCTAATAGAAGTGACTCATTTTAAGAGTTTATCAGACAAGAGAAATTGGAAGTATAATCCAATGGCAATCTGAACGCAATCATGGGGTTTAATGTTATTGCATGATAATCCACTACACACAAATTTGGGCAATGGGAAGTCAGTTTGAGCGCAATCATGGGGTTTCATGTTATTGCGTGATAGACTACCACATGCAAATTTGGGCAATGGCATGCTATTTTCGGGCAATGGGGAGCCAGTTCGAACACAATCCACATTCATGTAAATTCGCTAAACTAATGACTTTAAGTGAATGTGTTCTGGCCCCACTTTCTTTTCATTTGAATTTAAGAGAAATTCCTCCCGTTTGATAAACTCCTTACAGTCAGGATTGCTGAAAGATCCCATTATTCTAAGAGTGTGCAGATGAAGTGCTTTCAGCATTTCAGAATCCTATACAAACGTGAAGTCGAAGGCTTTCTAGTCGGTATCCATATTTTTTGTGGGTTTTTCGAGCTATGTGGCCATGTTCTAGAAAAGTTTATTCCTGACATTTCGCCAGCAGCGGTGGCTGGCATTTTCAGAAGATGCCAGCCACAGATGCTGGCAAAACGTCAGGAATAAACTTTTCTAGAACATGGCCACATAGCCCGCCCCCCCCCCCCCCACAAATCCTATACAAATGTTAATTTGTTAAATGTTAATGGTAAACTGTATGTAGTACATGGGCTGAAATGCAAATTTGATTTCTTTCCTGAATTTTCTCTCATGCAAATAATGTTTCCATTTGACACCAATGCTCATTTTAGAATCACACATGATAGTAACAAGAGCCAATGTGGCATAGTGGTTTCAGCAATTTCTGATTAGGACTCTGGGAAGCTGGCTCAGCCATGCAAACCCACTGGGTGACCTTGGGCAAAGTCACACTCTCTTAAGTCTCAGAGGATAGCAATGGCAACCTTCTCTGAACAAATCTTGCCAAGAAAAAACCATGATAGCCTTAGGGTTGAAATAAATTGGAAAATGACTTGAAGACACACAACAACAACAACCAGGATAGGGTTCAAATCCCTAGCCATGGAAACCCACTGTGTTACAGTGCTGTGTAAATTTACAGCGCTTTATAAATAAAGGTTAATAATAATAATAATAAGTCCTGCTATCTCAGCCTAAGAGGGAAGGAGGGGCAAACCTTCTCAGACTACCTCTATGAAAGGGTTGCCATAAGGTGAAGTCAATATGAAGGCACATAACAGCATGATGCCAACCCTTTGTTATTCAGGGTTCCTGACATGCAATCCTTTCCACCCAGTAGTGACTTTGCTACAGGAGATTTAAGTCCTAGTAGTGGAACTTGCTCCTGAATAGTAGGTGAAATGGTGGCACAGTCCTAGGCATATGTAAGTCTCACTGTGTTTAAATACATGCGCACATAGCATTGCAACCTGAAATAAGATAACAGCATGGTATAATGGTCTGAGTATTACCATTGGGTGCCCTTGGGCAAAGTCACATTCTCTCAGCCTCAGGGGAAGGCAATAGCAAACCTCATCTGAACAAATCTTGCCAAGAAAAACCCATGGTATCTTTGCCTTCAGGTCACCATAAGTCAGAAAGGACTTCAAGACACACAACAATAGCAACAGAAGCAACAGCAACAACAGTACAGTGAAAATGGGAAGGAGGAGGCCCTGGATTCAAACCCTCACACAGAGAACAGTTTGTGGTTGTGTGATACATAGGCAAAGATACCACACTCAGCCTTATCAAGGAACATCGCACCGAAAGCCAAGCAAGCTGTTTTGACATAATTGTCAGGAAATCCCACACAATTTCTCTCTCTCCCATTATCCATAGCAGTAAACAAATGAATAATAGCAATAAATTATCTCCCTTCAAATTTACTGTCTTTTTACTGACATACTATGGCTGCAATCCAGCGTCTCCTCAGTGCTGTGTAAATATTTACCCATGGAGATACAAAGGTCCAAAACACACTGCAGAAATAATCCAGTCTCAAATTGTTTTAACTGCCCTGGTCAGCGCTAGGGAATTCTAGGAATTGTAGTTTATTGTGGCTCCAGAGCTCTCTGACAGAGAAGACTACCGGTAAATGTCTCACAAAACTACAGTTCCCAGGAGCGCTGGTAGCACAGTGGGTTAAATGCCTGTACTGCAGCCACTCATAAACCACAAGGTTGTGAGTTCAATCCCAGCCAGGGGCTCTGGGTCGACTCAGCCTGACATCCTCCCGTAGGTTGCTAAAATGAGTATTCAGCTTGCTGCGGGCAATTAACTTACACTTTGTAAACCGCTTAGTACATCGCTAAGCGGTATTGAAATGTACTTGCTATTGCTATTCCCAATAGTAGTTAAAGTGGTCTCAAACTGGATTATTTCTGCAGTGTGTGTTGGACCAAAGTTAGGGAATCGCTGGTCTAGAGAAAAGTCAGACTGGGATTTTGAGAGGGTTGGGTTTGGCCCAAGGGCCTGGGGCTTTCCACCCCTTCCCTAAGTTATCTGGACAAGGAGTAGGAGGTATACATCTGAATGAATAAAAAATAGCAGGATTGCTATATACAAAGCACAAGGGCACATCAGAACAATAGATTTGTGCCTCATGCAGAACCAGCTAATTCTAGCGTGATAGAGCTGAAGTATATCCCAACAGACCATCTCATTTCTCCCCATCCCAGGAAAACCAGAACTTAAGTATCTCCCAACAGATGGCAGCCCAGCCTCTGCCTGAAGACCTCCAGCACAGGAGAGCCCAAACGCTCCTTTGGATAATTGATTGTGCCTTGTACTACTTCCGTGCTCATTAATTCAAATATAATTGCTAACACAGTTGACACTCCACTCGTACTCCTCCATGCATTCAAAAGGCAGCAAAAAGAGGAGATGAGTGCATATGTGGTGATGGTGGTGCAGGAATCCTACCCTTTGTAATCATTCTCATTGTGCAAAAAAGACTATTCCGGTTAAATGAGCTCAGTGGTAACTCATCTGTATTAACAGCAAGGAGTCCTGTGGTACCTTAATCAGTACAAAAATGACAGTTTGCAGATGTTTGGTATAGAATAGTTAAAGACATATGTGTTGTTAAATGCTAGGCTGTAACAGTTAGGCAGGGGAAACGTGTGAAAGACAGCAACCTCAGCATCAAATGAGGGTTTGCGAAAGAGGGTCTGACTCCCCAAAAAATTCTGGAAAATCCTCCCTGCATCTAGCTGCACAAGAACAGGATGACTGTGAGCTGAGCAGCTTCTAATCCCTCCATGGCCTTTCACTTTCCTATTAAATGCTGAAGACACAGAAAAAAATGAAAGCGTAAGAGATCCAGCTAATTCCAAAGGATTGGAAGGGCTCTGTTTGCTGAGCCCTGAGAGGGTGCTTGGTCAGATGATAGACCAGCTGTTTTTCAAGAACTGAGCTGGAACTGGGATAGGGACTGGGAAGTCTGTGATTTATGCTTGGGAGAGGAAGATTTCTGTGTACTCAACTCTGTTTCTTGCATGGGGGCAGGATTATATGTACTTGCTGAGAAGGACGGAAATCAATGCTGTGGGCCCTTAATATCCACTGG
The DNA here is from genome assembly GCF_019175285.1 of Sceloporus undulatus. Taxonomy (NCBI): domain Eukaryota; kingdom Metazoa; phylum Chordata; class Lepidosauria; order Squamata; family Phrynosomatidae; genus Sceloporus; species Sceloporus undulatus. Next base: position 190,788,418 of record NC_056523.1, read on the forward strand.
TATTTGGATCTAGGATTCCCTATGGATGCCAAAACCCATGGATGCTCAAGTTCCATTATATACAAGGAAATAATAATAAAACTTTTATTTATATCCTGCTTTAAGCAATAATACAATAACAGTGGGCAGAATAATCACACATATATATATGTATATGGGGGGATCTTTACATGGCCTGGTGTTATTCCAGGAAGGCCTGCCAGAATAGCACCCAGCCACGGAAAGATCCCCCCATATACACATATACAATGGGATAGTAAAACAGTGTCCCTTGTATAAAATAGTAAAATCGAGGTCTGCTTGATTTATACATATTTTAAAATATTTTCAAGCCGTGGATGGTGAATCTGTAGATTAAAGAATTCATGGATAAGCAAGGCCAATTGCACATTAAAAGTCTCCATCTCATTTTCAAAGGCAACTGCATCCCCCTCGAAGGCTGATCCTACAGGGAAGGGAAGAAATATGTTTGTTAAAATACAAAAAGCAAAACAAACAAAAAACCCTGAAGACCTCCCAATTTTGGCCCATGAAACTCACTGGGTTACCTTGTGCCACTCACACTCTCTCAGCCTCAGAGGATGGCAATGGCAATCCCTCTCTGAAGAATCTTGCCAAGAAATCCCCATGATAGGTTTGCTTTAGAGTTGCCATTTAGTCGGAAGTGACTTGAAGGCACACAACAACAACAACAACAACAACAACAACAACAACAATAAATGTCTCAACCTAAGCATTCACTGATTAATTGGTAGGAATACATTTTAATCAGTGAACCTGAGAATGAAGGGTTCTCCTTTTCTCCTCTTTTCTTTTGGTGGAAGCTCTTTCATATTGCTATACAAAGGGATTTAAAAGAGAATTGGTGTTGGCTTTCCTTTTAAAAATAATAGGAAGCTTTTGCTTATTAAATACACATCGCAAAGTGGTTTAATCATTCCCTGAGACAAAAGGTTGGTCTCTTCATCTTGGTACTGGTGGCTGTAATGTCTCAGAGTCTTTACCCAGGAATGTGTGCAAATGAATCTAGAATCTAGAATGTCTCGGTACAAAACATAGACTCTGGCACTGGACCCGGAGGCCCACCCTAGTTTAATTCTGCATTTTTGTCCAGTTGTGCGTTCTTGGTAATATGTTTACCAAAGTTGATTTTATCGGCCCTGAAATGGATTAAAAGGCAGATGGCTAATCAATGTACTGAAAATTCTTCTTTCAAGATTTCCCATCCCTTCCCATGCAAGAGAGATTGGCTTTAGTACTACTTTGTGGAACAGCGTGTGTGGCATCTGCAGAGGTCCCCGAAGGGGGGTACCCTTTTATGAGGAAAAGCTGTCATGGTATACAAGTGGCAGAGGTTGAGGTGGGGAGCTGTTGTAGCCTCCACAAACATTTCCAGGTTCTTTGATCAGGATCTGTCATCAGATTCCTTCCCCCACATCCCCATCCCTCCCCATTCATTCCCCACCCTATTTTTTTCAGCTCCTGTTAAGGGGGCTTTTGACAAGGCCTGTCACCTCCCTCATTAATTCTCCTGCTTCCAGGATGTTTGTTTTACCAAGGGAGAGAAAATATGAAAAGGTTAAAAAAGAGGGCTTCAGTGATGGGGGGAGAAGGGGGAGAAGGGAAAGGGGAGGGCTGGGTCATGCATGGTGAAGGTTGAGGTGGGGGAGATGAGCCCTGAGAGGGATGTGAATAGGAGACCAGGCTGGGAGAGAAAGGAGGATCAAGGCTGAAAGGCACCATTAGCGTTGATTGTGTTTGTGTGTTTTCCATTGTGTGCTTGTGTGCCAGCCCAAGATGATCTTGTTTCTGAAGCAGAACATCATGTTGACTATATTAGCCGTAATTAACAAAGGTAAATGGTGCAAATAAGTGAATCAGTTCCTTCTGACTAATGAATTTACATTAATTTCTGCACAAGGCAGTCTGGCATTTCGGTAAGGCTTGACCAAAACATCTTATTTCCCACTGGACTAAATTCAGAGCTCATTATTTCTGTCCTGCTCTCCTCACATGGCACCCAAAATCTGCTGTCTGTGGTGGTGACCATCTCACCTAGCTTCATGACAAGGGCTGCATCTCCACTGCAGAAATAATCCAGTTTGATACCACTTTAACTGCCCTGGCTCAGTGCTAGGAAATTCTGGGGATTGTGCTTTGTTGTGGCACCAGAGCTCTCTGACAGAGAAGGCTAATGTTTCACAAAACTACAAATCCTAGAATACCATAGCCTTGAGCCATGGCAGTTGAAGCGGTGTCAACCTAGATTATTTCTGCATTGCAGATGCAGTCAAAGTCTTCCCTGCCTATTATGCCATATAAAACTATATATTAAATTGTTGTGCTGAATCTATAATCTAACTATAGGTAGACGTGTTGATTGATTGAGGCAATTAAAAAATATTTTAAAAAACAAAGGATATAAAATAATAAATAGGAAAAAAGAGATAGTGCTTATCCATTGCTTCATTTCCTTCATTTTTACCATTTTAACATGTTTGCTAATCTACTATCTACTGTACGATCTTAGTACTGTACTTCTCTTTGTTTATCTGTATTTGTAAAACATTTTTCTCTTAATACTTTCCACTTCTGATTTGGTTAATCCGATCTTACTTTTGCCTCTCCCAGTTTAACTGTATTCAAGTGTTCTGGACTTCACTTTAGGTATATAAGCTATTCTTATTTCCTGCCCCTCCCGCCATTTCCTTTTTATCATTTCCATGTATTTTTACAATAATCTATAATTGGTGACCATTCCTTATCAATCCTCGGTGTCATTTTGAAGAAGATATAAAGGGCCCTGGAAATTTCATTCTGTCCACAGACATACAAGTTTGTTTGTATTAGTAGTCTGTTTGCCTGCGTTTGTGTGAATGTATGTGAACAGGCTTTCCTTGCTTTCTGGAGCACTCTATCACAGTGCACTGTGTTGGGCTCAGGGAATGGCATCTACTGTGGGTCCCCAGAATGGTGCCAAGACTGGGGTATTGTAACCCATTCTGGTTGACAGAATTCAAGCAACTGGTCAAAAGGCAACTGGTGGCTTCCGTAATATTGGGATGATGAATCCACTTCAGGTTTTAAAGGCCCTGTCCATGGTGCTGAAACCTATGATTCCAAATTGGCTCAGCATCTTAACCTGCTGCCACACTGCTGCCTAGAATTTCATAGCATTACTCCATGGCAGTTAAAGCGGTGCCAGGCTGCATTAATACTTCCATGCAGTTGCAGCCTCAGATAGCTCTGTTAAAGTTCAGAGTAAAATGTGGAGGGAGACCACCATCCCATTGATCTGAAGTCCACCAGTTTCCATTCTGTAAATAGCTGAAGAGCTGGCTGCTACCCTGGCAGCCTGTTGCACAAGTCTATGGGGACAAAAATGATAGTATCATAGAATCACACTTTGGATGGAGTCAAAGGAAGCAACTCAAGCTTGAAATGAGCAACCGTGAGAGCAAGAATCATGACTGATCAAGGAAATGCAACAAAAACACCAGAGGTTTGGGAGGTGTGAGCAGCAACATATACACATCTCCGGTTCCAAAGTTTCCAATTTGTTTGTTTGTGTTTAATAGTTTGGAAGAGCTGGTGTTAGATGTCAGTTGGCTTCAGGTTGATTAGCTGAGGGATGGACCACTTTTCCCAGAGTGCTGATAAGCTTAAGGAAGTGTTTATAGAGTTTTGGAGAGTTCTGTGTTGGGACATATCAAGTGTTAGTGTAGTGTTGTGACTAAGAGAGTAAGCCAGGAAAATTCTGTGTTCAAATCTTACCGTCACCATGAATTTGCTTGAGGCATCAGCCCCCATTATGGGAATTATAATAATGTCCTGTCTCAGGAGGCTGTTGCAAGGCTCATGGAGGTAACAACATATAAAGTCCAAGTATTATATGATAGTGACTGCATTGATGGATCTCCAAAGGTCCTGATTCATATCGAATGGCACTGATGGAAGGAAAGAACTCATCATATTGTCCTAGTCTTGATGCCATTTGAACAACATTTCTGGTACCAAATTTCCTTTGGGATGGTGACTAAATAGAGCCCGCACCATAGAGTTCTGTGGATAAATCAGCTTCTCCTTCTGTTTCTGTTGAAATAACCACTCTCAGTTTAGCATAATTCATTCAGAACTGTGTGTCATTCTATACTAATTTAGCTCCATGGTCAAGTCTCCTGTCCTGGGACATGCTGCTTTATTTCATCCCAAAAATATTCCTTATAGGAGCTTCTCCTGAGCTTCCCACAGTCAAAAGTAGAGGAGTGGGATGTGGAGCTTCCACAATCTTCTTAAATGGCTTGCTTATTCCATGCAGAGATTTTCTTTCTTTCTCCTCTTCTTGTAATATTAGATCTTAGGGTCACCTAATGACACTGAGTGGCATTTGGCTCAGGATTCACTAAAAAGGGAAGATTTTTTTCCACACAACACATAATTCGCATACAGAACCCATGACAGTGGCTTCTAGCTGGGAACAGTTTTTTTTAAAAAGGATTAAATTCATGGCAAACTGGTGTCTCTGCATGCCTATTAGCATACTAAGTAAAATATGCAACCAAGTCAGAAATGTTACATTCAGATTTAAAAAAGCAAAAGCAAAAATGAAGGAGTCTTGCTGGGATTTTCCCCTGACAAAATCAACTAGTGAGCAATACTTTTATTAGGACAAACCCAAAGGCCATAAAAATGTACAAGCTTCCAAGTTCTCCAGAACTCTTCACCAGGCTAGGCAGATTCAGTCTAAGTCTGAAGCTTGTTAACTTCTGGACACAAAGAGTGAGGTTGGCTGTATCTGCCTTGCGTCAGGTGTTTCGCTGTTCAGAGCAGAATAACGGGCCTCGATGGATTTCCTCCTAGTCTGGAAAGGCAGGTCTCATGTTCTTAGGCACTGCTATGCCTTGACATTAAAAAATAAAAACATAAATGAGTAACTTTGGCAAAGTCTCTCCCCGTCTCTGATGACCCTCACTTCTTTAGGCTAAGTAGCCATACCTGATTCTTTGAGCCCTCGCCTTCTGTGATGTGAAAAGACAAATGGCCAGAGTGATCTTCCTTTTCCAGAGGTTGTGATTCCTCCTCTTTCCTCCTCACCCGCCTGCCTTCCATCCTTTCCCTCTTATATTTGCATTGCCTTGACCTTCTGTGGCAGCATAATCAGAATCATGGCTTGTCCCCTGTGGGGGGTTCCCCCATCCCTCCTCTCCCCCCACATCCCTGAGCAAGCCATGGCTGACAGGTTGCCATCTCCTTCCTCCCCCTCTCTCCTCTCTTAAATAATTCAGCTCCCTGTAGCTGCCTCTTGGCTCCATCTGCATCCCGGCTGCTGTTCGCTGGGCCCCTGCCGAGCTAACAACATAAGCCCCTCGCTTGGTAATTGCCAGATGAATAGAGGAAGACGGGAGACACCGGAGGGAAATGGGGGGTAAAAATCAGAAGGGGGGCTTGGTGGAGGAATGTAGGGGCCAGGCAGGGTGTTCTGGATTAATGGCATCCAGGCTAATTGCCACATCAGAACTGATTACAACTCCCAGATTTGGGAAGTTGTATAGTCCAAAGAAGCTCAGGTCTGTATACATAGTGGGCCAAGTCCAGCCACTCTTTGCCAAGTGACGTTAATGTTTCTCGGTGACATTTGCTTCCCACCTTTCCCCCCTCCCTAGTGAGATGAAGGCCTTTCTGCTCTTTCTGCCCTCACAACAAACTTGTGAGGTATGTCAAGCTGAGCGAGACAGAGTAACTGGGCCAAAGTCAACTAGTGGATTTCCTAGTTGAACATTTACTTATTTATTATTTATTTATTTAGAGTATTTATACCCCCACAAGGCAGAAAGGCTCTCAGAGAAGCTAACAGATGGTTAATTTGATAGTTCCCAGCCCTCAGGCTTACAATCTAAAAATAAATGATTCAAAAAGAGAAGGGAATGGCAGTGGGGAAGGGGATCAGGGTTCTTCTCTCCCTTCAAGGCCATGGTGGTACTGGTTAAGATGGAAGGCTCTGAGGCTAGGTTTGGTGGAGCTGTGTCTGCCTCTCCTTCCCTCCCTCCAAGATAATAACATTACCGCTGCACTGGGGGCATCAATGAGACCATTGATCTCCCAAGTCCCAGCCCAAGATGCTAACCAGAGCACTACCTCACTTTACTATGGTATGTTTGTAACCATTTTGCAAGCTGGTCATCAGTGCTAATCTGCTGGGCAGGAAGGAGAACTTTCCCCACCCGTCTGCATTTGATCACCATTGCTGGGGAATTGGGGAGTATGATTATCCTCGCTTGGCATGATGATAACAGATATCTGGTGTAGCAAATGGCCACATACATGCTGCTACAATTTGGTATCTGTCTTCACTAGGGATAACTGAGACCATTTACTTCCTCTGTGGAAAGCTTGGTTGGTACTGGGAATAGAGTACTAGGGTAATAGGAATACGGTAATAGGAATTTGGGCTGCAGCCCAATCAGTGGTGTGGACCATAGAATCTGATATAGATTCCAGAGCATACATTCAGTATACACAAGGAAGCATGATCTCATAGCATAGCCTGCAGATACTTTGTGGATGATCTGAGGTGGTTAGAATAGGAAGATGGTGAAGCTGCCAGATCCTTGCTATGCTAGAGGTCTGTGGAGAGTCAAGGGGTGCCCCCAGAAAACATTTTGTATGATCTGAAGCTTCTATAATGGCACGGGATAGATGATGACACATTCAAAAAGCTGCTAAGCACAAAGGTTTGGGGTGACCTAGAACTTATGTTACCACCTTCCATGCTTTTATGATTCCTGGAATAGTAATAGTAACTGTAATTACTGTTATTGGGTTATGCCTTGTTTGAACTATATTCCATTTTAATTTACATTGTAAGCTGCTTTGTGCCCCAAACTGGAAAAAGAGTGGTTATTAAATAAATAAATAAATAAATATTGGGTCAAAATATGGAGAATCATACTCCAGGAAGTCTGATTCATCTTTAAGCCATAGTGTGTAATTCTCTCTTCTGCACGTGCCTTTTAAAAAAATTAAAATAAAATAAAAACAGAAATTCGGGGGAGTGAAAACAAAAGTGTTTGGTGGGTGGGGATAGCATGACCTGCAAGGGGTCTGGGGGTGGAAAATGGCCTCCCAGAGTCTCCAAAGCAGCCCATGGCTGCCTTACCATGTTGAATTGTTTTTAGGGGCAACCATAACAATGTGGCTTCAGTTGTACCCTGTATGGGTGGACAGAGCATCATGAACCATAGTGGCGTTCAAGAGGTATGCAGGGGCAAATGGTTAAAACAAAACAGATTTCTGAAATTTGAGTTCTAGCATTCCTTCTTCCTGGTCCTTCCCCCTCATTTATCCTAGCACCACAACTCTCCATTCTTTTGGGAGTGAATGTCTGTAGTTGGAAGCAGGCTGTAGGCTCCCTGTACATCTTAGAATTCCCTGTGGCATTCTGTTGTGAAAAATGACCCTAGACATGGCTAAGGAAAGTGCCATGGGCTGGATTCTCAGTTGCTAAGATAGGTAAATAGATAGCAACGGAAAAGTTCTCAGAGCAGCTTATGTATTGTTAGCAATCGTTCTAAAAGTCAAGGTGCTCTTTCCCTCATTTTTATAATCTAAAAAGACATGACACAAAAGGAAAGGGTAAAGGAAACCAAGAAAACACAGCTACAAGTTTGTAATCTTATGAGATTTCCTGGGAAACAGGGAAGTTGAAAGTTAGAACAAATTTAGTTCCAGTCTCAATGATGCCTCTGAATGCACCCCTATACTTCCACCTAAAAACATAAATGGCTCCGTTCTTTCCTCTTGAGGATCCTGCTGTCATGAAACTGAAGAATGCCATTTGCCCATTACTGATAGCAGCCCCACAAGATTCCCTCACACTGGCCAAAATGAGATGATTCTAACCAGAAAATGGGCTATAGTAGGGCAATTGGGTGTGAAACTGATACAGGGAAATGGCTAAGGACTCCACCTTGGAGCATCCTGACATTGCAAAGAAATCTGATGTAGCTTTCTGATGAAGAAACCTGGATTCTTGCTTGTGATTATGAAATTTGTAGGTAGCATTTGGCCAGGTTTATAGACGTTGTGGTCCAGCCAGCCAGCAGCAGCAAGGTATGAGAAAGAATGTCTGTAGTTTTTGAGGAATACACTGAAATTCCTTGTGACACACCTCCTGAGACGCTGTGTGAAACAAAATACACCCTTGACTCCAACATGTATGCATCACGCTGCATTTCAAATGCATGAAATTGGACATATGTTTAAAAAATGCAAATGTTTGAAATGTGTAATGTTGAGAAATGCACACTAATGTGCCTTATTCACTTGGGGAAATGATGTATAAAATTGCATACATTAGGGAAAGGACATAAATAAACCCATCTCTTGAGGGAAATACACATGGATTTCCATCTGGGGGAAAAAAAGCAAAATTCCACTACCTGAAACAAAGGCAGGATAGAACGGTGATGCAAGTAGGTTTTGGGGAAATGCCACAAAATTAAGATGGACATTTTTGTGGCATAGTGGTTTGAGTGGCGGACTATGACTCTGGAAACCAGGTTTCAATTCCCAGCTTGACCATGAAACCACTGGGAGACCTTGGGCATACCACACTCTCTCAGCCTCTGGAGAAGGCAATGGCAAACCTCTTTGGAACAAATCTTGCTGAGAAAGCCCCATAATAGGTTCACCGTAGGGTCATGTTAAGTTGGAAACCACTTGAAGGCACATAACAACAACAGAGGCAGATCACCAACACAGACATCTGGTGCTCAACAACTATCCTGTTTGTGCAGTCCCTTGGTAAGCAGCAAAACCAGGAGGCAGACTGTGTCCCTCATAGAGATCTGTGTTTGACTTGGCAAACCACAAGCTGAGCTGACTTATCTCAAGCAAATGTCTTGCCTTAGGGGAAGCTGCTGGCTCAGATTCAGGTGAGTGTGCAAATGTGCTCTAGGATTTAGTCCAGATTTTAAAGATGTCATCCAGGATGCTAAACACTATCTTCCAAAATAGGTTCAGCCCCTCAGAAACTTCCTTTAAAATTTGGACTAAAATCTGAATTCCCTGTCCTATGGTCATTGGAGCCATCTGCCTCCTCTGGAAGACACTCTGTGTCTCGGCTTCTACATCCTCAAGACGTAAGTCCAAAACACACTGCAGAAATAATCCAGTCTGAGATTGCTTTAAGTGGCCTGGCTCAGTGCTAGGGAATCCTGGGAATTGTAGTTTATTGTGGCACCAGAGCACTACAGTTCCCAGAATTGCTTAGCACTGTTTTGGACCCCAGTGGGCTTGACGTAAAAACAGCTTGTGTAAGACACACAAACACATGTGCATGGACCTCAAGTGTCTTGGAATTTCTTCAATCTGGGTGGCATTGGACTGGCTTTTGCCCAAAGGATGAGGCAGTAATGCAGCTCAAAGCTGCACAAAACAATCTTTCTTTTCTCTCTCTCTAACACTCCTGTATGATGGGGTAGTATACAGCTGGTTTATCTATGAATGTGTAGAAAATAAGATACTTATACTTATATTGTAATGCAGAGGATTGCCTTGAAGAACAAACTAAAACCTCTAATTTCATCTGAAGTATCTGCTGTTGGAAGTGGGGTTGGGGGGGGGAGATATGCGACAATGAAAAATTAGTTGATAAGGAATGAGTACTATTAGAATTCGGCTTTTTTGTGTATTTGTATTATCTTTCAATTTATACATACACTCAAGCCTTTTTCTTCTTCATTTAATTCCCCCTTTTTTCCATCCTCCATCCTATTCATCTCTCTCTCACCCATTCTGCCAGCTTCCTTACTTTGCAGTATCTCCATCCATCAGCCCTCTATTCTTCCCCATCCGTCTCTTTACGTCTCTTCTCTCGTTCTCTCTTTTCCAGCCCCCCCTGAACCTTTCTGCCCCTCACCCACCCACATCCAACCCTGCCTTCTTGTCACCCGTCCTCCCATTCAGAACAAAAGGACCCCTCCTGTTCCCCCCCCCTTTTTTTCTTTCTGCCCTTGAAAACTGCACTGCAGGGTGAGAATTCTCCTTAGGCCAAGTTGTGCAACGTCTATGTGTGTATCAGTGCCTCTGTGTCTTTACTCCCTTGTTTTCCTTTTGCTTTGTAAGCCTTTTTAGCTGGGTGTGTGTGTGATAGGACTAGGAAGGCTGAACCTGCTGCTCACCCACTTGTACACACAGACACACCTCCAACAAGTTGGCGTGAAGGATGAGGGAAATAAATAAATGCAGGGCTTCATTAACTCGCTCCTTGTCTCCAGTTCCTTTTTGCTCTCCCTGCCCTAGTCCTTGGGGAGATAGAGTTTGATGGGGGAAGGGAGGAATCACAATTGCACAGATGTGGATTGTGGGGTGGTTATTTTTGTTGTTTGATTTTTGCTAATGGTCTCTCTCTGTCTCTCTTTTTATCACCAACCTTCAGCCGCAAACCTCACACCAGGATTTGCATGCCGCTTGCTCCTCTTTTGCTGCACCACTGCCCAGGTTTGGTGAGCGGCCCTGGCCCAAGGTGCCGGGGAAGATGGCCTCAACGCTGGCCTCTTTGCTGATGCTCTGGCCGCTGGTTCTCCTCCTTTCTGATCCAGCCGCATCCATCGAGTTTCCTGAAGGCTGTGAGTAGCAAAGGCATTAACATCTTTCCTCTGTATGTGGTTTGAAAGGGGTGGAGTGGGGATGCACTACCGGTGTGGATCTGTGAGCCTGGATTCATTGAGTTTCCCACATAATAATTAATAATAATAATAATAATTTGTTTTATTTATATACTGCTATTCCAAAGATCATAGCGGTGAACAGCAAGTAAGCTAATTTGCCCCCAACAGTCTGGGTACTCATTTTAGCTCCCTCCTCGGAAGGATGCAAGCCTGAGTCGAGCTTGGGCCCTTTTGCTGGTCTTGAACTCGCAACCTTGTGGTTTTGAGTGAATGGCTGCAGTACAGGCATTTAACCACTGCGCCACCAGGGCTCCAGTACATGTGAGGCTTGTGTGAAGATGCATTCTTGCAATGTTTTGTACAATGGTGGCTGGTGGTGCCAATATCAGTGGGATGAGGTATCTACTCCAGGTGATAGTATGAACTTTGAAGAGCCATCCAAGGTGCTGAGCCGTACCCCTAAAATAGGTTAGGCATCTTGGGCTGCATATGCACTTCAGAAATAATACAGTTTGACACTGCTTTAGCAACCATGGCTCAATGCTATGGAATCCAGGGATTTGTAGTTTGTTCTGGCACCAGAGCTCTCTGACAGAGAAGGCCAAATATCTCTCAACACTCTAAATCCCAGGATTCCATAGCACCGAGCCATGGCAGTTAAAGCAGTGTCAAACTGCATTATTTATGACATGCAGATGCAGCCTCTAATACACAGAGCAGATTCACAGATTCACCACCACTCTTTTGTTGTGTGTTTCTCCTTGTGGTTGGATCTCCTCCTACTCTTGGGCTGTGGCTTCTGTTTCTTTTACAGTTCTTGCCATTGTCTCAGATCCCTGTTGTGTCTCTCTGCCTTCATGTTACAACTCTTTCTAGCAAACTTCACGTTCTCTGTCTATCCACTTGGATAGCATAGGTGAAAGTGGTAGTGCTGGGATCCTGAGAGGAGAGAGGAAGATGGGTTTGATTTGAAGGGATATCCTTAAATGCCTTGTCCTTTAGAAAAGATAGATGATCAGCACCACACTCCAAGGCTGTCACCTAATATTTAGGTGAAATCTCTTTTCCTGTAGCTGCCATGTCACCTCTTAACTTTTGCGTCTCTGGCTAAACATACCCAGATCCCTAAGCCATCCCTCAGAGGTCATGGTTTCCAGACCTTTCACCATTTTGGCCACCTTCCTCTAGACACACTTCCAGAGGTTGTCAATATTCCTGAATTGTGGTGGCCAAAACTGGGTACAGTAATCCAGGTGAGGCCTGCTCAAAGCCAAACTGAGTAGTACTACAGTCAGCCTTCTTTATCCACTGATTTTTTCATCCATGGATTCAAGCATCCACAGTTTGAAAATATTTTAAAAATATATACATTACAAAAACCAAACTTTGATTTTGCATTTTATATAAGGGACACCATTTTACTATGCCATTGTATTTAATGGAACTTGAACATCCATGGATTTTGCCTGGTGGCGCAGTGATTAAATGCCTGTACTGCAGCCACTCACTCACAAACCATAAGGTTGTGAGTTCAATACTAGCAAAAGGGCTCAAGCTCGACTCAGGCTTGCATCCTTCCGATGTCCCAAAAATGAGTACCCAGATTGTTGAGGGCAATTAGCTTACAGTTGTAAATCGCTTAGGGAGTGCTTAAGTGCACTGATAAGTGGTAGAGAAATGTACTTGCTATTGCTATCTATGGAGGATCCTGGAAACAAACCTCAGTGGATAACAAGGGTCCACTGCATTGCTTCCCTTGATCAATACACTATGCTCCTCTTCATGCACCCTAGGATCATATTGGTTTTTTTAGCTGCTGCATTACACTGTTGACTCAGTGTGTAGAGGTATATACCAATCAATGCACCTTCTTTAGAGACACAGCTGAGTCGATGTGGCAGGGTTTGTGTAAATGAGAGAGAGGAAGGAAGCATGGGCCACTGGAAGGAACGGTGGTGCTGAGCCTGTATTTGGATAGGCTTGGGTTCCCCCATAGTCTCATTACCATCACATTTCTATGCATGGTCTCGCCATCTGGCAAATGTATTGCTTGCCATTAATTTCCCTTCTAATTTCTGTGAGGTTTTCAGCTTCACTGTTCTTCCTTCTGCTATACTCACAACAACTCTGTGAGAGAATTAATCACAATTCTAGCTGTAGGTAGAAATAAACATGCTGTAGAGATAAGAGACACATTTTTTTTAAAAAAAATGTCATCCAGGGTATCTATGGTTGTGACAGTCACTTGATCTTTGAGCTTTTTGAACAAAGCTCAGAAATCAGTTTCTTTAGTCACCAGCGAGATGCAGCAGAGCAATTTCTCCATACCCTTTGCACTTTAACTATTTGTTGTTGTTGTGTGCTTTAAGTCATTTCCAACTTATGAGGACCCTAAGGCAAGCCTATAATGGGGATTTCTTGGCAAGATTTGTTCAGAGGGGATTTGCCATTACAGTACCATCCTCTGAGGGTGAGAGTGTGACTTGCCGAAGATCATCCAGCGACTTTACACGAACGAGCCAGGAATCGAACCCTGGTCACCAGAGTCGTAGTCCAACCCTCAAACCACTGCACCATGCTGACTGTCTATAGTTTACTACTTTTAGGAGGTGTCACAAGTGCTCCTTTTTTGCTCGTTCTCTATCAAAGCCAATGCTCCTTTTAAATCTGTGTGAACCTATGTCCACTTAGCTTGCAATTTCAGTTTCAGTACCAAGGACAGTGCACAGAGCCCTGGAGGCAGGAAGGTGATAATGGTGTTGTTTTTTACAACCAGGTGAAGAGAACTCATGGCAAAGATTTTATTTACATCAGCACCATCCTTATTGTGTGTTCACACTTTTAAAAAAGACTGAAAAGTCTCAGATTTTGTTCCTGTTCTTTCTGAGTTTATTTTGGAGACCCATACACATTTTGTTTAAACTAGAATATTTTCTATCAGCTCCTGGTACAATCAGAGACTTTTTATACCAACTGCCAAAGTCAGTTGATTTTAACCCAGAATAAAACCAGAAAGAACAGGGGTGCATCTACACTGCAGAGATAATGCAGTTTGACATCACTATGTTGTAGCTCCGTCCTATGGGATCCTGGAATTTGTAGTTTTACAAGTTCTTTAGGCTTCTCTGCCAAAGAGTGTTGGTGTCTCACAAAGCTGTACATTCCAGGATTCTGTGGGATGGAGCCATGGCAATAAAGTGATGTCAAACTGCATTATTTTCACAGTGTAGATGCATCCCAGGAACAAAATCTGGGACTTCTCAATGGAACTGGATGTGTCCAATGATGAGGTTTGTTCCTGACGTTTTGCCATTTCCCCAGATTCTCTGAAGATGCCAGCCAAAGATGCTGGTGAAACATCAAGAATAAACTCTTCTAGAACATGGCCACATAGCCCAAAAAAACCCACAAAAAATTATGGATGCCGGCCATGAAAGCCTTCGACTTCATGATGAGGTTTAGTTTTGGGAAGGGACCTGTGAGGGACCCAAAATCCTTGCAGTTCATCTGAAGAAGAGTGAAGGATATCTGTAATGAGAAGAAGGATGGAGAAACAGGGGATCTTTTTTTCCAGTTCGATGTGGGGGTATTTTCCCTCCTATTAGTAGTTGGACTTCTCTCAGTGTGTGGGATGAAACTGGCCCCTTTCATGCTGGCAGTGTCCCTGTATTGGAAGCAGTTCTCACCCTCGGAGCCAAATGCTATCATGATGAAGGTGGCAGATGCAATTCTTTAAAACCCAGACTGTCCAAAACCCATTCAAAATTGAGAAGGCTGCAGCAAGGATTCCTGTTTTACTACAAAGCGAGAATATGAATTAAAGGAGAGCTAAACTAGAAGAAAACGAATGTGGTGTAGTGGTTAGAGTGCTGGGACTGCAGCACAGATCCAGGCCCAAGTCTGCATTGAGTCCGAAAACACATTAGGAGATCTTGAACCAGTTGATCTAAGTCTGACCTTCCTCACAAGGCTGTTGTGAGGATAAAGTGGGGAGGGAGCCAGGCAGGAAGCATGCAGCCTTGAGCTTATGGTAGAAAGCTGGGATACAAATATAATCAATGTTTATGAAATAATAATAAACTCTCTTATAGCCAGTACTTATGCTGCTTCTTTTCCTCCCTCACCAAAGGTTTTTCTCATTCTCAGGCTGACCAATGGTTCTGAAACTAAGTTGAGAAATAGCCTGACCACGGGGAAAACTGGGGGCAAATAATGAAGGGGCAAGGCTCAGCAACCTTTAGCCTTGGGTCCCACTTATTCCTCTAACAGTTGGATAGATCTCCCTGTCTTATGGATGATCTGAGCAAATACAGGTTGTGTCTCCTGCAGAGTACGAGAAAGTGAATTTTTTGGATTACAGTTTCCTGATTATTATTTCTATGGTGTAGATGCTGGACATGTTTGTTGGACATCGGCACAGATACTGGACATGCTTGTTGGGTATTCTGGGAGTTGTAGTCCAAGGAGTGACTTTTACACACTCTAATCTCCTATAGTCACATGTAGTGTATCTGTTGGCTTAGGGAAGGCTTAAACAGCTTAGTGCCCTCCAAATGTGTTCGAGTACAGTCTTAATCAAAGATCAGGGTTTATGGGAGTTGTAATCCAAAGTGTTCCAACCTGACTATTCTTGGCTTAGAGTAGAATGAGTGAAACATTCCTCTGCCTTATACAGCAATAATTTGGTAGTTCTTGCTATCCTCTCAGAACTAATTTTCACTGCATATAGAAAAAAAGCATATCGGGGAAATGAGTTTTTTAGTGGGGGGTTTTGTGGGTTTTCCTGTATTACCAAACCTAGAATCTAAGGCTGTGAATAATATTATTTATTTATTTATTTAAAATTACAATGAAACAATAAGAATTTACATCAACCCCTAATCCCTCCCACCTTTAAAATGATAAAATACACATTAAAATTCCAACAAGAACACAATTTAAAATAGCCATAGTGGAGAAGATCATTAAGACAGATGTGGGTGTCCTTTGTGGATCAGTTTGGGAAGGCCCGCTGGAAGAGATCCGTCTTGACAGCCTTTTTAAAGGTTTCTAAGGTGATGATAAGCCTAGATACAAGTTCATTTCGTCCATGAGACTCAGACCTCAGTTGTTCTGGTTTGTGATATGGGTAGATAATGGGGAATGCTCAGGAAGCCAGGTGATCCGAAATCCCAGATAATGTTTGATTACTGTGCATAGGAGGTGCATCTGTTCTTTCCCAAAATGTTATGAAAAAATGCTCTGAGTGAGGGTCACAAGCAGAGCTTAAGGAAATAACTTTTTGGACTAGAGCTCCCAGAGTGCATGCTGGCTAGTGGATTCTCAGTGATGTAGTAACCAATGTCACTTTCCCAAGCTCTGCTCATAAGCCATGTTTGTGCCTGTGAGGGTTGGTGTAATAACCTGCATTAAACTTGGGACAGCTGGTAAGGTGTTTCCCACTGTGCTGCTTTCCTCACCCTCCTTTCTGCCAGAGACCACGTTTTGTGGCTGCTGGGGTTTTTGTGGGAAAGGGAGATGATTGCTCCCAATAGTGGGTGTGGTGAAAGATCAATCCCGGAAAGGGCTGAAGTGGCTCTGCACAAGGCAGCCCAGCCTAGGAAGTTGGTATAGGGATGGGGGAGTATTGGCAGTCTCTGCGTACAGCATCATGACTAGGTCGCAGTGAATTTGGATACTGAGTAATATGTGCCAGGGTGTATGCTGGTCACACCTGTATGTGTCCAACTGAGCCACAGTCTTTCACTGCAGTGCCAGGTGGAGAGATCCAGCGAGCCAGTGTGACGTAGTGGTTTGAGTGTTGGACTATGACTCTGGAGACCAGGATTTGATTCCCTGCTCAGCCATGAAACCCACTGGGTGACCTTAGGCAAGTCACATCCCCTCAGCCTCAGCGAAATGCAACGGCAAACCTCCTCTGAACAAATCTTGCCAAGAAAACTTCCGGATAGGTTCACCTTAGGGTTGCCATAAGTCAGAAACAATTTGAAGGCACACAACAACAACAGTAATGACAGTCAGGTGGAGAAGGATGGTGAAAACAATAGTATTTCTTTTTGTGTCAGCCAGTTAAATGGAGTGGCTTGAGAATTGGACTAGGACTCTGGGCCAGAGTCTCTGGCAGACCAGGGTTTGAATCTCCACTCTGCCATGGAATCATTCTGGGTGATCCTGGGCAAGTTACACTCCCTTGGCCTCAGAGGAAGACAGTGGCAAACTTCCTCTGAATAAAGCCTACTAAGAAAACCCTAGCCTCATCATGTCAGCTTGAAGGCATATAACAAGATGTAATAAACATATTATATCCTACCTTTCATCCAAAGAGCCTGAAGGGGTACAAGATTCCTTTCATTTTATCTATTTTATTCTCACACATATTTCTGTGAGGTGGATGAAGCTGATTGATTGATTATTGACTAAGAAAAGAGAGATAGAGATAAAGAGAGATAGAGGATATTTGAACTCAGGGCTGTCTGTCCCTGGCTCAACAATAGCCACAAAGGTCAAATATAGGTCCCTTCATCCAGTGTCCTCAGCGTGGTGAACACACGAACAAAAGGCTATCACTTTTTATCTTTTCAACAAAGGGCTTTATTACATGGAGAAAAATTGGAAGTTTAAATGGGGTTTATCCCATGAAAATCATGCAATTACTATTAAATCGCAATTAAGATTTTCAGACACAGTGCAATAAAAGAGCTATTATCCCTGGAATAACCAGGCAATAAACAGCAAGAAAGCATTTTCAGAATTTTCCCTTGAATGATTTGTTGCTATTTATTGTCTGGCTATTCATGGGTTAATGTCACTTTAGTCACTTTTTAACAAGTTTTATCGCAATTTTGCAATATTGAAAATATTAATTGCCAATGTGCGATTTTCACAGGATAATCCCTGTTTATACTTCCATTTGTCCCCGTGTGATAAAGTCCTACGACAACAGCAATCTGCCAGAACATCCAGAGAAGCTAATTTGAACACGGAAATCCAAGATATGAAGTAAATATTATGCATTTGTACCTGTGAAGCTCTGTATATCTCCTCTGAGTTACTGCAGAATCCTTTTCTGTCACTAAGCAATGGCAGCCTATCCTCACACATTTTTGAGTGAGAATCAGGGCAAGGGGAATGCCAAGGGTAAGATCTGACTTATGCATGATACACAGCTCCTCGTTCTCTCTTTATAAATTAAGTGCATGTCTACATTTCCATTGAAAACATTTTAAAAATGCAGATAAAATGCCCCCCCCCCCCACCTTTAGAAGATACAACTTATGCTGGTCCTGCTGTTAAATTTCATGTTAGTGCTTAGTAGCTGCTCACTTTTACTCTTCCCAACAGCGTTCACTGATTGTAGCTGAATGCAATTTCAAAGCTTCCTGACCCAGTTTGCAAAGAGTGTACAGAATTTTAATAGTGTCCTTTGCAGTATCTGCAGTTCCTTTTGCTTGCGTGCTGCAGCTGGGAGTGTTCTCTTTCTTCAAGGAACTTCCGAAAATGTCAAACCTCACTGGGTGCAAGGCAGCTGACTGGAAAATGCCAGTTGTTGCTGCTTTGCAAGTGCCCTTGATCCATTAATAACACACCCTTTTGGATGTGTGTTTCCTTCCACTTGTAAGCTCACGAAAGGTGAAAGCTTTTTTCAGTCCAGATATCTAGTATGCTTATGAGGATGTCAGCTGGTCAACTAACATCTTAAAAGGTTGTTGAACACGCACACACACACAGATTGCATTGCTCTTGTCCATGAAATGAGCATTTGTCAAAGACGGGAATTTTTTTTTTTGTCTTCGCATGATTTATTCCTCTCAAATCCGTGTTGGATTCTTTGCATGCTTTACAAATCAATTGTTTCCTCAGTACAACTGACAACTTCACAGGGATAGACGTTAAGCTGACAGGCTTTGTAATTTGTTTCCCCGGTTGGCTTGCCCCTCACTAGTACGCTGGAGCTGCTGAGTCTCCTCAAGGAGACCTCAAATAGCTATACCTTTACTCAGTGCATAAAACACAGCATGCAAGCTTTTGAAACTCCACTGGCTTCTTCACCGGGCGACGATGTTAAAAGTCATACAGGAGAAAAATTGTGATGATGTTAAAATCACTGGCTTACATTCTGACTGAGATGTTGTCAGGAGTATTGAGGGATCTCAATGCAAGCAGAGGCCCTTATTGGCCATGTGAGGAGTAGGGACAAAGAGCAATAAAATTTCCACTCCATTAGCGACAGAAAAGTAACTTCTGTTCAGAAGCTGCATGTGTTCCTGAGACCTCTTTACCCAATTCCTTCTATGCCCCAAGAGTGTCGTTTCCCAGGATGTGCTGACTTGCTTTTATTCAAAGCAGAATCCTGACCTCCCTCTTCCTCCGGGTTGTGGCCTTAGTGCTGAATATCTGCTAGACCTTTCCAGGAAAAATAGGTTCTTTTATGTAATGCGGCTTTCTCTGAGCAGTTTGCAAGCCATACAAAGGACTATTCTTTCCCTCATGTAATTAAGGAGAAGAATAAGGCAAGATTAGCTTTGCAACAAGGAACGGGAGGTGGCAATTCAAAAAGAAAAATGGTGGGATATGAGCATTCAAGAGCTGAAGAGCACAGTTTGAAAAAGAGAAGAAATAGGAGGAGGAAAGCTTGTGTAGGTCTCAGTCACTGGGGACTCATGATACCTTTTACGGTGATGTCATTATCAGGGAGAGCTTTTGGCAACTTGACACCCTCCATGTGAGCTGGACTACATCTCTCATTGTCCCATTCTAGCAGGCAAGCTCTTGCTTGCATTTTTGTCTTATTTTTTTGGCAGGAAAGCATAAATGTCAAGCCAGGTTTGAATGCTGTCTCATTCATCTGAATGTAAACCTAATGGGTGACCTTGGGCAAGTCACACTGTCTCAGCCGTAGAGCATGGCAATGGCAAATTCCCTCTAAAGAAACTTGCTATGAAAACCCCATGGCCTTAGAGTCACCATAAGTCTTGAAGGCACACAATCACCACCTACAGCAGGGTGAATTTTTTGGCCTGCAGCACTCTTCCAAAGCCCTGCACCACAAATGTGTTGGATAACAGATCCCATCATTGCTAGCCTCTGGCAGCATGTTTGCTCTCTCTCTCTGTGTAAACAATAATATTTGTAGTCTATAATATTGTGAATGCACCAGTTTGGAGCTAGGGCCAGGCTGATTTGTGACCCAGCCAGACTAGACAATGTGTGGAAATGTATGAACAATAACTTCTTACTCACCTTTTAACTGAGAAGAAGCAAAAGGCTTTACAGGCTGTAGAGTAAAAGAGCAGAAGGGGGCAGGATTTTGACTGAGCAGCAAGAAGGGAAGAGATTAATCAGAGATTTCCCCCTCCATCTCATATTTTCTTCCAGGAATATCATCCTCTCATGCAGCTGCCTTTAAAGAAAAACATACACTAACCACCCATGCAGCTTGTGTGCCGTACATGTGGATACCATGGGTGTTTTTGTGGCCCCCCCAGGGCCATTGCTCCAGAATGATCCCAGATGTACTCTTTCTTTCTTTGCAAAAGCAGGTGCACCCCTCCAAGGTCTCCTAGGGAAAGGACCCATAGTCTTCCACAGTTGCTGATCACAGATCTAGATGGATGTTCAGGCTGCATCTCCTCTAAGCTGGTTCCCTTGGGACTGCTGTCGGAGGAAGTCTGGCACCCGTTGTGGGGGAGGAGAAAGTCTTTGCGACTCCCTTCTTCTTAATTGCTTAATTAATTTCTGCACGGCTTTTCTGCCTTCAAGGCAGCTCACTACTATTGAATATGATTTACCATTAAAACCAGTCTGAAATGCAATTAAATCTTACACAGAAAAACAGCACTAAAAGCCTGACATGCCATGGCATAAAACCAGAAAAGAAAAATAGAAAGGGATGAGTTTTCTAAACTAGCCTTCCATAGAAGCACTGTAGAATAATAGTTAAACCTCATAGATTCAGATAAAAACAACCCCAGTCCCCAAACAAAACAAAACAAAACTTTGTTACCAGGTATATAAAAGGCCCCATATAGAAAGGGCGATTTCTGTGCATAGGATCAGATGGGTGTCCATCCAAACATCAAGAGTCAAAAATGAGTAGAATAAAAATAAGATAAAAATACGTATGATATAAAATAAAATGTATATTGAAGGGCAGAAAATGCCACCTGCATGTGTCCCCTCGTCCTACTTTTTGCCTCTCCTATAGCCAGACACACAATGACTACAGCAGTACTGAGACACTGGAGGAACATGTGGAACTTAATACTGATGTCATCATTTTGCATCTAGTTTTGGAGATGTGCACCAAAGCCAGCTTGTAGGGCCTGCTGCTTGCCATGAAGCATGGATTGGCTTAGCAGGGTGGCTTTGGGGATTTACAGTATGTTGTGGGGTGGGTTCTTGGGTGCTGCAGAGGAATGAAGGGAATACTAAGTCCTGCAACATCCAACAGAAGGTATACACATACATACGGGACCATTATGTGTGCTTACATCCCTAACAGAATTTGGGCCATAATTTGTTACTGATTGTGCAAAAGAATCAAAATAGAAGGGGCACAGCAGCATTGCCTTCAAACTAATTAAAAGTGCAGCACAAGTGAGCAGTGACTTTGGGCCTGAACAGACAGGCCAAAATAAAGCTGCTTCGGGTCACTTTGAAGGTATGCTGTTTAAATGATGCATGTATGCTAAGAGGTCGGAAGCCACGCCAAAGCCACGCTCTAGTCCTAAGAAGTGCAGCGTAGCTTTGGCGCAGCTTCTGACCTCTTAAGATGCGTGTGTCAGTTAAACAGCATACCTCCAAAGTGACCCAAAGCAGCTTTATTTTGGCCTGTCTGTGTGGGTCCTGAGTTACTTAAATTTTTAAAATAAAATAAAATAAAAAAGATATTCTGCATCAACTCTTGATCATTTCATTTGATGAAGTGCTGTCTTTACCTTGGTCAGTACTCAGTAAAATATAAGGTGAGAGGACAAAAGGTGAAATGTTAATTCACCTGTAGGAATAACAAAGCATAAGCCATCCCTGGAGACACAGACGCAGCAAGGGTCCGGGTTTCATCCTGCCAAATTTTGTAGTTTAATGGGATCTGGGAAATACGTCTGCCCAAGAACCAAATCAGAAGTGACACTTATCACCTGATTATCTCTAATAAACCTGTTTTTTCTTCTTTTTTCTTTTCTTTCGTAAATAGCAACATGTAGGGAGTGTGATCTGGCTTGACACCATGGCATGAGCTAAGAGAATCATAGGCAGCTCCCGTATATCATACCATTGATCCATCTGACCCAGTGTTCAGCAGATACTGGTGGACTGCAACTCCCATCAGTCTGAAGCCAGGATAGGCAACAGTGGGTGGCATTCTGTTAAGGACATGCTCACTCACAAGTTCCCCTTACCTGTGCATATGTCCTACTTTGTGTGCTCCAGGGGTTGTATTCCCTTTCTGCTTCCACAGTGCCCAGATGCCTAACCTGACTTGTTGAACAGCCTCTGATGTCCTCCACATGGCCATTCTCTGCTTCATGAGAAGTGAGCAGATATGAATCCATAAAAGAATCTCCCCATAGCCAGACATGAAATGTTGACATCATCGCTGAGATCTGCTGGGGCCCTCCGAAGTTCTCAGTGCCACTGTAAACATTTCACGTGTGGGCAGAGGGACATAGCCACATGCTTCGGTAATCCTGCCCATTTCCCATGAAGCAGGGAATGGCTGTGTGAAGAATTTCAGAGGCTGTTCAGTAAGTTGAAGGGAGTGATACATGGCTCAGTCTAGCATAGGGTCCACATGTGGACCTACTATGCTATGATGAGCATAGAGGACTGCAACCAGTGAGGGATGATTTAGCTTGAAGTCCAGCAGCATCTGCAAGGCAAGGTATTCTCCACCTCTGATTTAATCTAGTATTGTCTATATCTATCATGCTATAAATACAGCTCTTTAGATGTTGTTACACTGAACCTGGTTTCGTTTGCATGCCAAATGTGCTCAACCATTAGTCTATTAGACTTCTGCCTCTACTCTGGTCCTAATTTGATTCTACTCTCCCTGGGGCTCTTGTTTGCCCCAAGAGAAAAGCTGCTTTTGGTGCCAGTGGCACCTACTATTCTATGGCAAATAGGATGCCCCATGAGGAGACACAATCCATGGTGGGATGACCCCCGAGTCAAATGACTTAAACCCTTCCTGCATACTTTGATTTAGATCAAGCATTCTACTCCTAGTAAAGAAAATAATAAATGGCTAGTAAATAAAACAATATATGACTAAGGACCAGTTCCGTGGTTACAGATAGACCTGATTTGACCTAGGTTCAGTCTAGTGCTTTTCCCAATTGAGTGCTTTCCCCAGTAACTCGAAATAATTTAGGGATAAACAGACCAGTTGTTCAATTCTTTTTACAATTCTGTTTGACATTACAATATTCCAAACTCATAAACCCATGCATATTAGTTTCAGAACAAAACATGCAAATAGGCTGTGTTCGATGAGGCCAAATTTGTCAAAATGCTATTGACCTCCATAATGCTTAATTGAGTTTTCATGAGTATATAGAAAGTCACTGCGTTTCAAATTACGACCAGCATTGCACATAGTCAAATAACCATCTCAGTCTGCATCTGCACTGCAGAAATACTGTAATCCAATTGGCACCACTTTATCTGCCATGGTTCAATGCTATGAACTTATGGGAACTGTAGTTTGCTGTGGCCCCAGAGCTCTCTGATAGCGAAGGCTAAAGGTCTAACAAAAAAAACTACAGTTCCTGGAATTCCATAGCATTGAGTCATGGCAAGGTGTTGTCAAACTGGATTATTTCTGCAGGGCAGATGCAGCCTCAGAAGGGAAAAAGAGAGTGATTCTTTCCTTTTTAACCAAATAGAAGGCTCAGAAGTTTTTGTTTGTGAATCTCTCTGCATCTTCATATTGTTTATTGAGGTTTACAAATTTTGAATATTTGGATCTGTATAAAGAAGAGTTTCAAGGAGCATGAATCAGAAGTAAGTCCCATTGAGTTAAGAGCAGCTTGGTCCCTTGAAAAGATCTTTAGGGTTGCAGCCATAAACTACATAACCGTTTGTCCAAATTTGCAATAATTTTAATATACTAACTTCATAATTCCTCAAGGCGATTCATTCCAAAGTAACATAATACTATTAAAAAATTAAACTGTTGGCAATAGATGTGATATAACTTCTGCTTGAGTTCTGCTTCTTAGTCCTTTCTAGTATTCAATCAAAATCACTACCAAGTCTAAGCAGATGATGATTATCATTAGAATTTCTAACAATGTAAAGAATTCCCTTTCCCTTTTTCTTTTTTTACCTCCATGTCCACCTGAGTAACCTGAAGGCATCAGATCCCATCTGATCTTTATAACTAACCAGGGTTATCCCTGGTTAATACTTGGATGGAGGTCTGCTAGGGAAGACCAGGTGTGGTAGGCTATATTTCAGAGAAAGGAACCAGCAAAACTACCTCTGAGTATTCCTTGCTGAAGACAACCCTATAAAATTGGTTGGGTAAACATAAATGGACAAGTGATTTGAAGGCACATACACTACATTATTTTGTGGTCTTCCTGTCATCATCTTTTGCTCTCGAGTCATGTTTCAGTTTGTTTGCTTTGTTTGCTCCATTTCACCAGTGGATATGAGCTCTTTCTCACCATAGGCCTTTCAGGCCTCACCCTTCCACCTATGTGCCTTCTTGGTGACCCATCTCTTCATGTCTGTGTATCTGTCTCTTCCCCTTATGTCTGGATGAGCAGTCAGGTGGATTCCCAGGAGACTTTTTTCCTTCCCCTAATTGGACTGGAGCCTTGTTCCAACCTGTCATTGACTCAACCAGATGCAGTTTCCCCCCCAAAAAATCAATTCAACTTCTATTAAGGGGGTTGCAGAGTGAGCAGCCAGAAAGTTAGCCACAGTCATGGTGTGATCCATGGCATGGTGTGAGGATCCTCTACTTCACGTGTATGGAGATCCTTTCTCTCCACCTAAAGTAATAATTTCTCTCCACCTAAAGTAGATCCCCAGTAAAACTTTCAGCTGCTCAGTCATTTCCTATAACTCTGAATTTCAAAAACTGCTTGCTCTGCAGAGGAAAAGTGTACACACCAAGGCTGCCAGGTGTTCAACCCTCTTCTGTAACTGTGCATTTTAACAATAGCTTGTTCTGCTGGCATTCCCAAGACAACAAGGCTTATCTTCCAGCTGCAGAAAATATTGCATTCTGCACATCAGGTTGCTGTTAAATGAGCAGTCCATGGATAACCTGAGTTATTGCCACAGCTCTCCCACTACCTGCACCCCCAGATTGGTCCTGGAACACAGAATCATTGCTCATGGGGGAGGCAAATATCTTTTGTGGCAGACATCCACCAAAAGCCCAGATGGTAGCTGTTTAGGCGACTGTGCAACTAACTGCTGCTGGTTCTAGCATTGGAGAAACAAAGGCCAAGGGCTGCAGCTTAGGGTAGGGCACCTGCTTTCTGTAATGAACATCCTAAATTTACAACCTGGGATCTTCAAATAGGACTTAGAAAGACCCCACCAACTCCACCCCTATCTGGAACCCTGCAGGGCTGTTGTCAGACATTACAGAACAAGGATGGGCAAATTTGACAGAACTGGGGCCCAACTGGATTTGCACAAAAACAAAACAACAAACCCAAAGCAGAAGTAGCTAGAAGTCCACTTCTGGCTTTTATTTTTCATTTTTATTGCATTTTAAAATATTAAATAGTGGAAGCTCTGACCTATTTAAAAGAGGAACTGCTGCTTGTGGAATCTTCCAGGAAAGGCAATTCATCCTTTCCCCCTCAGAAAAAACAAAACAAAAAACCAGTCCTAGGGAATCCCAGTGAATGTTGGAGGCCACAGAAACAGCCTGGGGTCCACACATGTTCCCAGGGTAGCACTCCCCTCCCCCCCCCCGCCATAGACCAAAGGTGAGCCATTTTTGGCCCTCTGGCATGGTCGCTGGGAAATCATAAGAGCTGAACTCTAACAAGATCTGGAGAACTACACATTTCCTATGCCTGCTGTTGATGTCCTTTGGAGGAGAGAATGTGTAGAGTGTCTTTGTAATCTGAGAATAATGCCATGAGGAGTACAGGATCAAGAACACAGACAATGCCAGACTAACAACCGTGTCAGTCTGGTTCTCCTAAATTTGTTGTTTTCCAGAATCTTTTCCAACTACACCAGAATAAGAAACAAAACAAAGCACTGGTTTCATCCCAGTAGCTGGGTGTGGTTTGAGAACCAAAACAGCCAAACAGAACAACTGTTGCTCACCATGAGCAGACAATCGATGCAAAACATAGAGAAGGCCTTTTCCTCACTTTATACTTTGCATCTTCCAGCCTGTCCATTTTGCCACATGCATTTTCCACAGCTGTCTTGCTCTGATAAGCAGATTCCCACTCATCCACAATGTGGGTGCATCTTCACTGTAGAAATAATGCAGTTTAAACCCACTTTGCCATGGTGCCATCCTACAGAATCCTGAGATTTGTGGTTTTGTGAGACACCAGCACTCTTGGGCAGAGATGGCTAAAAAACTTTGTAATAAAACTATTCAGCCCAGGATTCCATAGGATGAACCTACAGCACACGGGTGACAAACCGCATTATTTCTACAGTATAGATACATGCTTTGATGTACTTGCACTGTGGTTGCTTCAGCGCTCTTTTGCATTGAACTCTCATCCTCTATTAGAGCTGAGTTATTTTTAAGACTGAATACTGATATGCTGAAGCCCTCCATAACTGAGCAATGAGTACAAGGGTGCTCCAGGTCCTACCACTGCTCAGGTTACGGATGGGCTCATTCCATTAGTTTTTCATAGAAATCACTTTCCAGTAAGACCACACATAATTGTTGCAACCTCACCTGCTGCATGCTGACATCTGGTTGTCCCCAGGGCTGTCACCATGGAGAGGGGGGTCTAAAATAAGAGCTTGGCCCCTAAGTAAGAATTCTGCCCCCCATGAGATTTTCTTTCAGAAATTCCCCCAAATTTATTGCACTGCAGAGAGAGAGATACTGAAAATGGTTCACTCTAGAAATATCCTGTTTGCTCTGTTTGCATTTCTTTGGTCCCTTCACCTGCCCCCTTTCTTAGGATGCCTAAACTGTATTTCTAAATGTTCAACTGAAATTTGAAGTTATTACAATACTAGAAATTTGGGGAGTGAAGAATAATTTCATTTGCGAGGGGACTGAATTCCTGTTTGAGGCGACAATGCCATTATTTTGCCTTACCCCCACTGCCTCTCTACAGATGTTTGCTTACATTGCTGACTGACGTCTGATTTTCGCACATGTGTGTGTTCTGTACCAAATGCTACCTTTGCATGCTCAGGATTTCTTCCTCACTCTTGTTGATTAAGTCTCTCTGTCCTCTGGTTGTGTATTACACAGACTCACACTCAGAAATCCAGCATGTCCCAAATGCATGTTTTTATTTCCATGCTGTGCAGGAGTGAAAGGATGGAAAAATCAATAACAAATGCTTCTCTTTCTTTTCTCTTTTTTCTCCCTTGCTTCCTTGCTGGTGCAGATAACCGGACAGCCCGTGAGTTTTTCATGAAATGGGTGAGGGTGAGGCTGGATTCAATGTAGGGAGGCCAAATGCAAAAGAGGACAAGACTCCTGCACATTTAATCTTTGGGCAGGAGAGGGAATTTCAGAAGGTGTTGTGGAATTTGAATGAAGTGACTCTTAATTTTGCTGTGAATTGCTCTCTTCTGCGCAGTGATTAAGAGCAGAAGAACTATAGTCACATCTGCATTTGATCACCCAAGACGGGAGAATGAAAAGGGGAAAGAGGTTGGCAAGGGCCTCATTTGGGAGGGGACATGCTTTCATAGTTCTGAATATCTATGGCATAGCCACTACAGAGCTTGGGAATTTTACTTTGGGGGAGAAGTACAGCTCCTAGAATCCTCCAGCAAACTTTACCATTGTTGTCATCCAAAAAGCAACTTTCTCAAGCTCTGAGTTCTTATCATGGACTTCTGCAAGGTAAAAAGCTATTAGGGGAAACTTTACCAGCCTCTCACCCCAGATGTGTGGAACTGCAGTCTGTTTCATCCTTACGGTCTAGATGGGATGAGAAATGTGATCCAGCACACCTGGAATGACAGTCTGTTTCATCCTTACTGTCTGGGTAGGATAGGAATTGTGGTCCAACACATCTTGGAGTGGGATGGCAGGTTGGAAAAGTCTGTGACACAATCTTCCCAAGGAAATGTGTGGTAGTCAAGGGATGGGTGGAAAAAAGTGAATCTTGCAGTACCTGCTTGTTAACTCTCTTGCTTGTCTCTCTGTTTCCCAGTGCTTCAGCCACCTGAATTCCAAGAGCAGCCTGAGAAAGAGATTGTTGTATTTCCCAATGATGAGGTGACCCTGAAATGTGAGGCCAGTGGGAACCCCCCAGTGGAGTGAGTATGGAAAAGAAGGCATTGCATCCTTACCTCACAGCTTGGAAGCATTATCTCTTTTGGACTGCAGCTCCCAGAATTCTGCAGCCAGTATAGAGCTCTGGAAGTTGCAAAATTAAAAAAAGCAGTTTCCCCAACTACTATTCCTTTTTCCTTCTTGTCTAATTTCTTCCACTGGATCATGAAGGAAGCATTTTCTGAAAATCTAACAATTAAGTGTTAAAAAGTGAGAGTAATCCTCCACTGATTCTCCTCTCCTTTGCTCATCTCCAGTGTTAAAAAGTAGCTAAAGGAAACACAAGCATTAGATACCAATTGTTGTAGTAGTGGGGCTAGATCAGGAAACAGTGCATGGAGAGAAATGGTCCACATCTTTCTGCAGTCCTGGGGCTTATTCACATGACAGAATTATAGGGCTCTGATTGCACTTTAATTGCCATGGTTGCAGTCTAGGGAATCCTGGGAGCAGAGGTGGTACTTTTGTCAGAGCTACTAAAGGAGCAACCTGGCTGAGGATTGCAAATGTTCCTTCCCTAAAATTACAGATTTGAGGATTCCATGGGTTGGCGCCAGGGCAGTTAAAGTGGAATAATAGTGCTGTAATTCTGCAGTATGAATAGGCCCCTGGAGACAGAAGTGCCTGATCTTAAGGTGACACCTTAAGAGGGGTAACACCACTGATCCCAAAACATCTGCCTTCAGGCAGAAACAGGCTGTGGCATTTGTTGAGTCTTGCCTCACCTGGAATAGTGTGTCCAGTTCTGGGCATCACAATTCAAAAATGAGCATGTCTAGAGAAGGGCAACCAAAATGGTGAAGGGTCTGGAAATTATGCCCTATGAGAAGAGACTTAGGGAGCTAGGTATGTTTAGCCTGAAGAGGAGAAGGTTTAGAGGTGATATGATAGGCTTGTTTAAATGTTTGAAGGAATATCATATTGAGAATGGAGCAAGCTTATTTTCTGCTGTTCCAGAGAATAGGACCCAGAACAATGGATGCAAGCTGCAGGAAAAGAGATTCCAGCTCAACATTAGGAGGAACTTCCTGACAGTAAGAGCTGTTCAACAGTGGAACAAACTCCCTTGGAGTGTAGTGGAGTTTCCTTCCTTGGAGGTTTTTAAACAGAGGCTGGATGGCCATCTGTTGGGGGTGCTTTGATTGTGACTTCCTGCATGACAGGGGGTTGGACTGGATGCTCTTGTGTTCTCTTCCAACTGTATGAGTCTGTGATTCTATGAATATGTTGAAGGGATGGCACAAGTGGGGGAAGGCTCAGAGGGAGGAGAAAGGAGAGGACTTAGGTTTTTTTAAATTAAAATTAAAATTTTTAAATTTTATTTTTTTAAATATTCTTTTAAAACTTTCTTTAAAAACATCACATGTTATCAAAATTTCACTTTAACCACATGAAACTAATGTACATGTAAATACATTTAGGCTAACTGTATGATATTGTAATTTAAAAGGTATAATGCTAAAGGTGTAATTTTAATTTTGCTAGTTGTTTATGCCACAACTATTACCATTACATTCAGTGATATACAGGAATTACGATTTATGATTAACATCAGTACTAAAAACATTACTAAGGATTCTGTATGGTGTGGTATGGGATGAGGTCAATGGGCAGACATGAGTTATTGCACTGGGTGATGCCAACCCTGGCAACTTCACTGGATATCAGGACGTGACTAATTTTCCAGGTCCAGTTTACTTTGGTCCTCAGGCACATCCCCTACAATTGAAACTGGAGGCCATGCAATCCTTTGCTCTGCAAAATAGTTATTGTTGGGACATGTTAGAATAGGAACTACCCAGAACTTGAAAAAGTTACCATTTTTGCACATAAAGTGAAAGGGGGATTGAAATGAAGGAATCAAACAACATCTTTGAGATTGGTTTATTTTAACATAAGCTTTCATGGCTATCCATCTACCACGGTGATTCCCAACCTTTGGTCCTCCAGATTTTTTGGACTGCAGTTTCCAGTAGCCCCATCAATCCAACAGTTGGGAATTCTGGAAGCTGTAGTCCAAAACATCTAGAGGACCGAAGTCTGGGAACTACTGATCTAACTCTTTGTTTGAAAACTAGCCCAAAGTATCCTGGCCCTGGGGTTTCCCCAATCTCCCCCTGTTGCCTAGCCCTTCATTCCTGCACTGGGGTGGCTGTCTGCACTGGCGTCTTGATGTGTTGCCCAGCATGTCCACTGCCACCATGGGCTGCTTGTTTCTAAGGTCAGAATGGGGTGCCCAGCAGCAATTACATGGCTGGGCACCTCATTCTGACCTCAGAGCAATAGTGGTAGACATGCTGGATGGCTCAGCAGGATACCCATGCAGATAGCCACAAGGAGATGGAGGGCTTTAGATCTTCGCAGAAGACAAACCACTAGAGATCTTTCTTTGGGGTATAAACAGCCCTGCAGATGTTTGAGCTGTATGCGCTGATGCTGAAAGGCAGGGCTGGGTCAACACTCACTACGTTGGGGTGGGGTATTTGGCGCAGTTCCACTCCTGCAGTGATAGACCATGTGAGGCTTGCTTCTGAATATGGCCACCTGCTGCTATTCCTCATGAGTTGTCAGAGGTAAAATATTAGATGATGATTACCCAACTAAGAGCAATAGGAGGACGTAGAAGCAACTGTGCAATAACTGTCTGCCTTGGTGAGTCCGGGAGCCAATTTCTCTTCTTCTGCCGCCCCTCTTGGACCCACTGTGTACCATTCTCATCCCCTCCCCTTCAGAAAGTCCATTTCCAGGTTCTGAAACCTTCAAGGGGGAGGGAAAATATTTTTTCTAGTTAAAACAAGATGTGTTGGGGCATCACAGTCTATTAATCCTGCTTTATACTATATTACTTTAACTGCCATGGCTCAACAATGCTATAGAATTCAGGGATTCCAGCTCTGGTGCCACAATAAACTACAAAGTGGTGTCAAACCAGATTATTTCTGCAGTATGTATGCAGACTATAAAACAAGATACGTTTAGGCACAGTGTGCTTGCAGGATAGTTATTTCCCCTTATTTTAAACAGGAATTATTGGGGATGGGGTGCAGCTCCGTGAGCTTCAGTGGCTGTAAAAATAGGTAGTAGCCACATGAAGTCCACAGGCAATGTCATGCCCTGTTTTACAGATACCATCTTTTCCTCAAATAGAAGACATTTATGCAAAACGACAGAGATATTTCCAGCAATTCTGTGAATGTGCATTACCCTATTGAGCATTCAGTTAGCTTTCCATGATGCTAAACTTGAATACGAACAGCCCTGCTGATGCTATTTTGTTGCAACAGCAACTGATTTCCAGTGCTCATTATGCTGGACATTTCACAGTGCACCCTATTACTCTGCGATCTGTTCCCTTCTGTTCATAATATCTCCCTCATATGCTGTTCCAGTAATGTCCCTGACCTTACTCTAACCTCGGCTCATCACCTAATCTACTTCCCTGTCCTCACCTCAGCTCTTGTGAATATGAAAGAAATTATTGTTTCCCTGAATTTCATTCCATAACCATATATATCGTCAGTGTCACCTCCGCAATTCCCCTCCCTATGAATCAGTGCATACTGGAAACATGCTTTTTTATTTCTTTTTTAACAATCTGTCTTCCTTGATAACACCATTGAAAAACAGATCTTAGATATAAGAGATTAATCATCATCATCACCATCATCTTATCCACCTTTCCCAATGGATCAAGGCAGGGGACAACAACAATTAACAAACAAACAACATCAGTCAAAAGACAAAGATGCACACATTAAAACAATCCACATGTAAAATTCATCATTAAAATTAACAGTTTAAAAATCATCAAGAGAAATAAATAATGCTCTATCCTATAACATGTCATGTTTGAAAATAACAGCATTGCTTTTAAAAAGTAAAGTAGAAATGGGCAGTGTTAACGTTTTGTAATGTAACAGGTAACATTTGCTGTTATTGTTATGTGCCTTCAAGTAGTTTCCGACTCGTGGTGAACTAAAGACAAACCTACTGCAGGGTTTTCTTGGCAAGTTTCTTCAGAGAGGGTTTGCCCTTGCTATCCTCTGAGGTTGAGAGGGTGTGACTTGGCCAAGGTCACTCCGTGGGTTTACATGGGTGCACCTGGATTCGAACCCTGGCCACCACTGTCATAGTCTAACACCCAAACCATGACAGTATGCTGGCTCACAAAGTAGTTATTCTTAAAAATGCACTGCTTTGAAGAGGTCACTTTGGAAAATGTTTGGACATTTAAAAAAAAAATTAAGACATGATCCCATTCAGTTTTGGTGGAATGGAATGCACCATTTGCGTTACTATGCCCAGTCACTTGGCACCTGGCTCTCCTGCTAATCCAATGCCTGGCTCTCAAGGCACAATGGAACACAGTGTGTTGGAGGTGAAACAACTGTATACACCATTCCTTTTGGGCAGTTATTTACTAGAATAGAAGCAATAATTGGGAGAATAGAGTCATCCCGTTGGTCCATCCTATACTGAGTCAAGGTCTTGACGGTCCCTTCCTGCTTCTGCCTGAGCTGGATGGGAACTCCAGAGGCAATCTATCTTAGCTGCCACCACCCATTGATTCAAACCCCCTTGCATAGCAACACAGTGGGACCCTGCTGGGGGTCCACTTGCCCTGGGCATCCCTCCCTTGTCTCTGCAGAGGTAACACACAGACCGAGCAAAGGCAGGTGAAACGTGTGAGAAGAGAATTACTTCCAAGAAAAGTTTTGACATCTACCTGAGCAAAAGGTATCACTTTGAACTGAAAGGCACCTTCCTTTCAAATCCACTTGTAGAAGTCGCAAAATAGTCTAGATCATTTCAGCCAAGAGCGCAAAATAAACGTAAGCCCTCATGTGGCTAGCTAAATACACTTCTTATTACTCACAGCAAAAATGGGGATTCTGGGCATGGATGTTCCTGGGCAGAGTGGCTTGAAGTTTAGGCCACATGCTTTCATCTGACCAGCTCCCCTAGGTGCAGCAAGCACCTGGCCCAGAGGCTCTCTTTGTTTGTGTCCCCCCCCCCAAGGTATTTATAACTTCCTTGGAAGCATCTGAAGTCTCCCAGGCTTGCCATCTCACTGGTCTATTACGTTCTCTGGTGCTCCTCTGGAAAACATCAAGTAATATGAGAAGTGACTTAGGGAACTAGGTATGTTTAGCCTGCAGAAGAGAAGGTTAAGAGATTATATGAAAGCCCTATTTAAATATTTGGTGTCATATTAAGGATGGAGCAAGCTTGTTTTCTGCTGCTCCAGAGACTAGGACATGGAGCAATGGATGCATGCTACAGGAAAAGAGATTCCACCTCAACATTAGGAAGAACTTCCTGACAGTAAGAGCTGTTCGACAGTGGAACACGCTGCCTGTAATGGCAATATTTGTGACTTAAACGACTAGCAAAATTATAATTTATTAAATTTATACCTTTAAATTACACACAGCCTAAATGTATTTACATGTACGTCGTTTCATATGGCTAAAGTGAAAATTTGGTAAGGTGTGATGTTTTTAAAGAAAAATTTCAAAGTATAAAATATTTTTTTTAAAAAAAAGAAAATTTAATTTTGTAAGAAAACCTGGGGCCTCACCTTTCTCTTCCCACCGAGCCTCACCCCATCTCTCCAGCATTTTAAAGGGATGCAGATGATTGCCACATCCTATTTCTACCAAAAGGTAGATGCTTGGGGAGCAGTGGTGTCACCCCTCCTTAGAGTGTCACTTGGTATGACCCATCCCTAGGTGTATTTTTCAAAAAAATAAAACTGGAAAGTAACTAAAAAATTACTCTTTCAATAGTGGGTAATGAGGTATTACCAAAAACGCTTCAAGCAAAATATTGGTTTCTAAAAAAAGTTCCAGTCTCTTAAGAAGAGAGAATCCCACTTTTCTGCTCCATGGATGGAGTTCCAAATTTGGTACATGATCTGCTCCTTTAAACTGCCATCTGGCCTCTCTGCCAGTGTCACCCTTTGGATCAAATCTGGCAAGGAACCAATTCCCAGCTCCACTCAGTGTGTGTCTTTCCAAAATCCCAAAGTAAATCTTCAACCAGGATTTGACAGAAAGTGGATTTCTTTGCCCAGCTTCTATTCAAAGGCTGTGCCCCATCTTTCTTTTGTTGTTCCTTCTCCGTTTGGCAGGTTCCGCTGGACCAAGGATGGGCAAGAGTTTGATCCAAGCCAGGTGCCAGGGATGATGCAACGGAAAGACTCGGGGACCCTGGTCATCACCACAAACGGGAACGTGGCATCTAAGTACAAAGGGGTTTACCGGTGCTATGCCAGCAATTCCCTGGGCACTGCCATGAGCTCTGAGAGCCAGATCATTGCTGAGAGTGAGTTTCCCCACCCTCCGGTTGCCCCCTTGGTCTTCCCCCCATATGCTGTCTTGTTCCCATCCTCTCATCCCCTCTTCAGATATACATCTCACTAGATCTCATGCACACACCCATCATAATAATTCTTGTACAACCTTTGCTGATGCTGCTTATTCCTGTGCCCCACAAATGACTGCAGCTCTCTCTCTCTCTCTCTCTCTCTCATACACAGTATTTGGGTAATAAATTTCTCCCCTTCCTCCCCATTGCAATAAATGTCTTATCCCTGGCCTGGCTCTTACACACGCACACACACACACACTCCTTTTACCTGCCTGGACTCCCTGGAGTGCATCTGGATGCTCTTGTTTCCATGGCAATGGTTACCATGGTTTCATGGTGTCGGGATGATGTAATTGCCCGTCTTCTCCATCAGCCCCTCCTCACTTGCTTTCTGGCTTGGCCTCTATCCCCCCCCCCTCCATTGGCTGCCAAGGAAGGAGCTAAAAAATAAAAAAGGTTATTGTGAGAAAGGGGGGAAGAGATGGGAGAGAGGAGACACACTATTGATCCTAAATGCAACCACCAAAGAAAGGAGATGCCACAAAAGATTCGGGGGAGGGGGGGAGAGGGGGAGTATGTGTGCTGTTTGGTATTTTATTCATTTTTAGTAGCATCCCCCTTTGTATTTTTTTTTTTTTAAATGACAGTGGACCCTTGATATCCATTGGGCTTTGGTTCCAGGACCCCCATGGATACCAAAATCTGTATGATAAAATGGTATTCCTTCTACAGAGTGATAAAATCAAGATTTGTTTTTGAGAATTTATATTTATATGGAATATTTTCGATCTGTGGATAGTTGAATCCATGGATAAAATTAATCCGTGGATATGAAGGGCTGACTGTAATGGGAACCTCCTTTTAATGTGCACCTTGGCTAAACATCCCCAAAGAAAGAAAGCATTCTATCCTTTATCACATCATACTACTGTGGGAAATAGTACTCTGGTCTCAGGAGTGAGCTGTGAGCTACGGTGTCCTGGAAGCTCACTTCAGACCGAAAAAATATTGCTCACAGAAGGTAGATGAGGTGGTAAAAACCCACTCCATTTCCTTTAAGGGAGGCATGGAGAACTGTGTCCCTCCAGACACAGAGTGCAACTCCCATCAGCCCTCGCCAGCATAGATGGTAGTGCAGGATGATGAGATCTGGAGCCCTGTGTGTAATACAGAACCTCATCACTGCCTCTTGTTGCTCTTGGGTGCCTACTAGACAACTCTGACTTATGGCAACCCATAGGATTCCCTTATTCAGAGGAGGTTTGCCATTGCCTTCCATTGAGGCAGAGAGAGTGTGATTTGCCCAAGATCACCTAGTGCATTCCTATGGCCCTAGTCTCCTGGAGTCCTGGCCCAACATTCAAACTACCACACCATGGTGACTTCTTTATCATTTCCCTACTCCTGCTTTACTATAGTCGGCCCTCCGTATCCACAGATTCTGCATCCACAGTTTTTGGAGGCAGGCTTGTGGCTAATAGAATATGTGACTCCTCGGCATCCTTTGGATATGTCACCCAACACTATTTTCTCCCTGCATTCAGGGGAGGGTGGCTCAACCTCTATTATAGCTTTAAAAATGTCTCAAGTGATCAGCTCTGTTAAAAGGATAAGGCACCCAGTATTGAAGTATAGGGTGGAATTCTTAGGGTTTCCCAGTCATACACATGTCACGGAGTTGGAAGATAATCCAAAAGGCATCAAGTCCAACCTCCTTCCACCCAGGAATACACAATTAAAGCACTCCTAAAAGATAGCCATCCAGCCTCTGTTTAAAAATCTTCGAAGAAGCCGACTGCACACTGAGGCACTGTGTTCCACTGTTTTACAGCTTTTAACATCAGAAAATCCTTCTTAACATGATGGAATCACTTTTCCTATAGCTTGAATCTATTGCTCTGTGTTCTAGTCTCTGGAGCAACAGAAAACAAGCTTGCTCTATCATCCATATGACATCCCTTCATATATTTAAACATGGCTATCAGGTCACCCTTTAACCTTCTCTTCCCCTGTACATCTTCTGTTGTACCATATAATAACTGTTGGGGATTAAGGCTCCTTCAGCGTATTTTTTTTCCATTTCATATTCAACTGTGATCAACATTTTGTTCCTGTCAGAAGGTAATGAATATGCTCAGTATTCTTTTTGATAAATAAATACATTTAACCCTATCCTTTCCTTGGTATTTGCCTCATCTGATGCTCCTTGCTCACCAGTGTCTCCCTTTACTCCCCAATTTTATTACTTTCCAGGTTCTCCACAGTGGCCGAAAGAGAAGGTGGCACCCATTACAGTGGAAGAAGGAACCCACACAATCTTACCTTGCAACCCACCTACCAGTGCTGTTCATCCAAAAATTTACTGGCTCAACAGCAGTGAGTATTACTGACCTTATTATGGAGGTCTATAGCCATGGTCATCATGGAAGATATAAGGAAAGGTGACAATGTGCTGATGCACCAAATCAGAAATGCTGATACTGTAGTAAGCTTGCTACTTTGGATGAGTGGCTTAGGATTTCCTTTTAGGGAGTGGTGGGACCTGGATTCTAGTTCAGATTGGATTTGTGGGTGTGAGGGGAGAGGTTGATTAATGGTAGCATACCCTCTATGTATATGATCCCAGGTTCAATCATCATCTAGATCAGTTAGAATACAGACACTGGTGTGATAGATCATTGGCTAAGGCAGACCCCTGTTGTGCTTTCTTAGGGATCAAATGCACTTTTATCCAAGGATATTTAGCTCATTCCATTTATTGTGGTGTTTTTGCTTAGAACTGACCATTGTGGGTTCAGATGCCATCGTTTCCAAACTGCAGGGCCTGCTCTATTGTTAGACAGAGGTAACCTCCAACTACCTTGCACTGTTCCTCCTGATCACCTCCCAGCAATCAAAAGTAATTAAATTAGTTACAATTCAAGTAACTTTTAAAAACCAGAAGACTGAAGTGTAAACACACTGAAATAATAAAACACTATACTCCCACCCCCAACCCCAGAAATGGTGAAACTAATAAAAATCAGTTAGAGTTGCACAGGAAAAGGAATGAAGGTCTCCTTTATTACCTTGAAGCATAATGTAACTTAGTTATATCTTAGCTGTTACATAAAGGAATTAATTGTAATTAATTGTAGATTGTAAGCCTGAGGGCAGGGAACTGTCTGATTAAAAATATTAAGTGTAAGCTGTTCTGATAGCCTTTAGGGCTGAAGAGCGGGGTATAAATACCATTAATAATAATAATAATAATAATAATAATAATTACAAATAACTGTTCGATTGGACAGTTTTGCTGTTCGATTGGTTTTGCTGTAGCAGTTTAACTCAATTTACCTATCCATCCCACCACTGCAGGAAATACCAGAGCTCCTCTGTCCACACCATCAGAGTTGCCATAGTGAAATTAGTTAACTGGCTTGAAGAGAATGGGGTAGAACTGCTTTCTTTCTTGTAATGCTGACTGGGTCTATTGCTGAGTCTATTGCTCCTGTGATATCACACCTCTCTTTATTCTGCCCCATTCTTTCCCCCCTCCATCAGGGATTGAGCACATCACACAGGATGAACGAGTAACCATGGGCCAGGATGGGAATCTTTATTTTGCCAACGTGCAAATGAAGGACAGCCAACCTGACTACATATGCAATGCTCATTTCCAAGGTCCCCGAATCATCATTCAGAAAGAGCCCATTGAGCTGAAAGTCACAACCAGTAAGTCTTCTGGACACAACCTTTGCAGGGTGAAAAAGTGATGGCTTATTACAAGAATACACCAGCCACATTTCTACCTTCTACCCCCCCAGTCTGGGTAACTTCCCAAGTTTGTGTGAATCCTGAATTTGTGTAAACCTGCATCTTCACTCTGGTTGCCCTTTTGTGTAAATATAGGACACAAAGAAGGTGTGTGTATAAGTGGGTGGGAAGATTAAAGCAGCCGTTCACCAGCATGGGACTTTATCACAGTCTGAGGCAACATGTTCCACTGCCAAATAGCTCTTATTGTCAGGAAGTTCTTCCTAGTGTTTAGGTCTAATATCTTTTCCTGTAGTTTGAATCCATTGCTCCATGTCCCAGTCTCTGGAGCAGCAGAAAACAAGCTTGCTTTATCCTCAATATGACATCCTTTCAAAGATTTAAACATGGTTATCATGTCACCTCTTAACCTTCTCTTCTTTACAACTCCCATAAGCATCTCCTTTCTGGGGATGAGAGGAATTGTAGTCCAGCACATCTGGAGACTTCCAGGTGTGGGCAGGTGGGACGATGCTTCAGATAAGGATGACTGTCCATGAAAAGAAAATAAGCAGGACTGCTAGCCCATCTCCTATGCTGCAGGTTCATGTTTTATGGTGGAAATATGAGTTTTATTGCTTCTTCTGTAGTCTGTATCACCCAAGCCACTGGTGGCTTATGGTCGTAACTATTAATTTTGGTGGTGGGATGTGTGATCGACCATTTTGAGGTGAAGTATCTCTGTCCCCCCCCGCTTGGACCATTGACCCCTCCTGAGACAGGTCTGTGAGTGCAAGCAGCAGATGCCTCCAATTTTTGAGGGTCCAGCATGTTGCATTCAACAAGTGGGTGGTACTTTGGGTTCCTCACAGTCTAGTAACTGTCCCTTCTTTTTCTTCCACAGCCAACACTTTATCACACAAGAAGCCATTTCTAATTGTGCCAAAGAGGAAGCACAGTACCTATGTGGCAAAACTGGGCGAGTCCTTGGTCTTGGAATGCATTGTAGCTGGACTGTAAGTTATTTGAGAGGATAATTTGTTGACAGAGGGCAATATTGCTGGGAAAGACTCTGGCGGTGCAGTCCTATCTGTTTCTATCAAGAAGTCCCATTGAGCTCAATGAGTCTTAATTCCAGATCAGCATGTATAAGGTGGTAGTCTAAGACATTACCAGAGAGATTGGAAGGAGGAAGCAGCTAGCCAATGAATTGGCTAATGCAGGGATGAGGAACTTTCAGCTCTCCAGATGTCTTAGAATTCAACTCCCAGAAGCTTCAGAAACATGTTCAATTATAATAGCCTGAAAGGATTGTAGTTCAAAATAACTAGTGAAGCAGAAGTTCTCCAGCCATGAGGTAATGTATGATTCTGCAGACCCTAGGTTTCTGAGCTAAAATGTGTCTAGTATAATTCATAAATGTGCCTAGTATATGTGCAAAATTTCTCTAAATCAGCATGGATTCATTAAACCTTTATGCAGCTATTTACTGCCATAGCCTTCCTGTGGCAGGGACTTCCATAGGGCAATGTGAATTACATATTTAAAAATCTAACATCCTCCTAAATCCATCACTTAATAATTGTACAGATGTTACCAGTGCTCTCCTATTAAGGAGCATGACTATCTTTCTTTTAACTTACAAACATTATCCTCCTGGTTGTTTGGAGCCTATTCTGACTCACCATAGGCAGTCAGGTGAATAAGCCTTCCAAATACTCATTTAATGAGGTCTATTTCTCATCTATCCTTTCTTACTAGGAAGCCCATGATTCATCGCTGTAGGATGAACTGTGCCTCCACACAAAAATCTAGCAAGTGTATTGCACTTAACATAAATCCTTTTGCTTTTCCTTTCCCCCCAGTCTGCATACTTTGTAAGACCTTAGAAATCCAGTAGGTACAAGTAAAATGTGTATATAAGGTCATGATGGTGAGTGATTATAGGAAGGGCCATAACTAAGGTTGCCATATCACCTGGATAGCTGGGTTTTACACAGATTCTAGGCATGTCACTTGGTGTCCATTTGGCCCATCATTTTGCCTGGATACCAGGCTTTCATTTATAAAAAAGTAAGTCTCTAGCCCTTGTGGAAGCCCAGATATGGGGCAAAACATGAAGGTAAAAAAATTGCCAGGAATTTGAAGCATGAAGGAAGTGAGAGCGAGCAATGAGAGGGGTGTTGCATGGGAAGAAAGGGGAAACAGCTGAAGGTAAGGCAAGGGAGCAAACAGGATAGATGGAAGAGCAAGTGTTGGGAATGGTGTTGTGCAAGAAGCAAGCAATGGGGTGCACCATGAGAGCATGAAGTGAGGCAAAGGAGGGAGCAGGAGAGTT
Organism: Sceloporus undulatus; assembly: GCF_019175285.1. NCBI lineage: Eukaryota > Metazoa > Chordata > Lepidosauria > Squamata > Phrynosomatidae > Sceloporus > Sceloporus undulatus. Next base: position 190,829,006 of record NC_056523.1, read on the forward strand.
GGGAGAGCAAGCAGTGTGAAGCAATTGTGTGGCACTCCTTGGAGGGTATGAACTGACATGAAAGAGGGAATAGGAAGGAAGGAAGCAAAAGAGGAAAGGAAGAGAAGGGATGGCGAGAGGGGCAGTTGAAGGCGTAAAGAGAATGGTAGGAAAGGTGCAAAAAGAAAGATGTATTGCCAAAGAGTGAGGAAAGGAGGGAAGGGATAGAAGCAACAGAGTGCAAAGAACAGGAGAGGGGCATAGCAAAAGCATAAGGTAAGTCCAGGGAAGGGGAACTATGGAGATGGGGTGAATTAGGAGCACAGAGGCAGTAGAGATCCCCAAGAAATAGGGGAACAGGGCCTCTCATTGACCCATGGCCACCTTATGGCACTACTCTGAGGAAAGAAAGAGGTGCAAACAAGCAAGAGGAGAACTTTGTGGTAAAATGTGTCCCATATTAATTGGTGGTTTGAATGTTGGACTAGGACTGCAGGATACCAAGGTTCAAATCTTTGCTCATCCATGGAGTCCACCTTGGCAAGTCACACTCTCTCAGGCTCAGAGGAAGACAACAGCAAACCACCTTTGAACAAATCTGGCCAAGCAAACCCTGCCATAGACTGATTTTAGGGTGACTTGAAAATACCAAACAATAGAATTAATTAGTGACAGAGCATTTGGGATTTTTCACCTGCTGACTGACGCTAGCAATGTGTTGCAGGTTGTTAGGGAGATGGACAAGACTTTTTTAGTCCATGTTAATGAAAAAGGTGTCATGTGGCACTTTGCAAAAAACAAAACTGGTTTAGCTAATACAGGTTGCCATAAGCACTGGCATCCTTCTGATCATTTGTTGACATCTAGCTAATTTTTTTAGTAGTTCTAACTGCGTGGGTTGTAGTCATCTGATGGAGAATTGACTCACACACTGCCTGTTAACACTGCCACACACTTTTTAAAAAATCTTGGTTGATGAATTGGCATGAATTTTTAATGGATTAAAATCTGATATCCATTCTTGTTGTTCTGCATATGAGGAAAGCATGGCAGGTAGAATCCATAGAGTGTGATCATATAAATGTCTGTTCAGAAGCAAATAACATTTAGTTCAATGGGGCTCTCTAGTAATCTATGTATAACAGGGCTGGGAATTGTCTGGCCTTCCAGACATTGCTGCATTGCAGCTCCCAGCAGCCTTAGGCAACATGGCCAAAGGTAAGGAATGCTGGGTGTTGCATGTGGAGGGCCAGACAATTCCTGCCCCTGGTGTATCTTACTCCAGGTTTCAAATCAATGGGGCAAGATAGTTGTGACTTAAGTATCATTGATTTCAGTATACATTAAGTCTGGATGCAACCCAGTTGTACTCAATCAAAAGTGTACTTTTGGAGGAGTTTTAGATAAGGTAGATACATTTAACAATGGGTGACAACAGGGAGGTTTCTAATTCATAGGGTCTTCATAAGTCAAAGTCGTCATCTGTAAGGCAGCTTACAGAAGAAATAAGTTAAAATGTGACACAATTAGCACTTCCCCATCTATTATAGGAGGGAATGCCTCTTTTAATGCTACCTATACTTTTTAGAAGTTCATGTGGGGGAAAACAATCTCTATTTGTGGTCAATCAAAGTGTTTTTCTTCCAATTTATCCAACCATTTTTAAGCATTGTAGCCTCCCTACAAATGACATGAACCAGAGGTTTTGGGAGCTGGGAATAATTTATGTAGTGTGGCTCTTGGGCTGCATCTGCACTGCAGAAGTAATCCAGTTTGTCACCACTTTAACTGCCATAGCTCAATGCTACGGAATTCTGGAAACTGTTATTTTGTGAGACATTTAACCTTATCTGTCAAAGAGAACTGGTGCTACAACAAACTACAGTTCTCAGAATTTCTTAGCATTGAGCCATGGCAGTTAAAGTGGTGTCAAACTAGATTATTTCTGCAATACAGATGTAGTTTAGGTGTCCCAGGACAGAGTTAAAAGCCTTTTTTTTCCTTTATGAAAATCCAGCCTCTTCATTTCCTTTGCAGCCCTACACCCACAGTGGAATGGACCCATAAGAACAGGCTGAAGCTTTCGCCTCACATGGTTTTCGAAAACGCAAGGAAAACCCTCCGCATCCTAAACGTGACTGATGAAGACGATGGAGACTATGAGTGTAAAGCAGAGAATGATCACGGCACAGTGCGCCACACCTACACCGTTAACGTTGAGGGTATGCCCACAGTCATAGCATTTGAATGTTAGTACGACAAGAATGAGGAGCATCACCCAAGCTTTGGGAGCTGGTGGGAGGAGGAAGGGGCATGAGACTTCTTCCTCCACTACTTCTTCTGTTAGGCAGAGAATACTGAATCTCTCAAGAGAGGTCTCTATGCTTTTGCATTAGGAAAATTCTAGGTGTTGTTTTGGTAAAACATGCCAAATGTAATCCCATTTTTAAAAGATAATATTTTACCTTTGTTAAGAGGTAGGAAGCTCAAATAGTAAAGTCCCAGTCCATTGGCTCTCTCTTTAGGATCCCCTGTAGCAATTTCCAAAAGATTTTATTTTATTTTTATTTAGTATGCCAACTTTCTCCCAGAGTAGGGCCAAGGCAGTTTACAGAAAAAAATAAGTTAAAACCTGACACTATTAAAACTGTCACATTTAACAAAAGTTAAATCAACCAAGCTGTTTCTTCCCATAGCAGGTGAAAGAGGTGCTAGATATTACAAAGACATTTTTCTGTACTACTTTCTCTGTTCTCTTTCCGGATACTGTAGAGAACAGCATATTGCACCACCTGGTGCCTTCTGGCAGTTGTGTTGAGAATGATGGGAGTTGGAGTCCCATTTAGAATGCATCAGCTTGGGAAAGGTTTGTCTACAACTCTGGTGGAAGGAAACCTAGATTTCTCTCCCACCCCCCAATTTTTTTTGTGTGTAAAAGGATGCATTCCTTTGTTGCCAATTTTATCAGCCCCTCCAACATTCTGTGAGGACTAGTAGCTTTCCAAGCTTTATAGCTACAGAGGACACCCTTGAGACATAAGCTTTCTTAGAATTAGTGAATGCCAAGACAGTTGGCAAACATCCCAACAATGAATTCACAAATGAAAACTAGATGAGTTCATGCAGTTTTATAGGCTATCAAAGTCTTTTAAAAAAATTAAATCCATTCTCAATTAAAGTTCTGCTGCCAACCTCATCTCTCAGTGGAACAGTAATTTTTGTAGCAAAATGACAACATGGGTGAAAGGAGCCCTACCCCACCAACTTTAGCAACTCAGTAACAACCCCAGCACCACAGTGCTTTTTCTGTAATTAAAATCCTACTATACCTGAAATTCTGACTGTAGTAGAAGTAGAAGTGAGAAGACATATTAGACACAACACAGGAAAGGTTATGACTCATAAATCCCATTGATTTCCATGGGGAAATGTTAAGTGTGTCCTTCATTTCCCCTTCTCTGAACTCCACTTAACTTTAAAGTGCAACAATTTTGGTTGGATTCATCCTGGCATATTTCTGATTCTGATGGTAGAATTCAGAGAATGGCTATGTTAGCCTGGAATATCAGTATGCAAAGAGATCTTTGAGACTGGTTGTGAAAGAATAGAGAGTAGCATATGCTTTCGTAAACTGTTCTACTTGCTCAGATGTCTATGATTATGATGATTATTCCAATATTGCAAATGGTAATCAAAGGAGAAGGAACTGACAACAGCTATAGGGAGACAGCAGTGGACAAAATGGGTAGGAAGGAGTGATACAGGCAAGAGAAGGATGAATGTAAAGTCCCATCATCCTCAGCCACAAAGGCCACCATTGGCTGTTGTATCACAGGGATGTAGCTACGGTGGGGAGGGGACACCAAATGAGGGCATTGCTCTTCCAAGTAAGAATTCTGCACCTCTAATGAAATTTTCCTTTAGTCTCCAAATTTCTAACATTACAAAGAGTGAGATATATTGAAAATCATTTGTATTTAGAACTTTTACATTTGCTGTGTTTTTATTCCCTTGGTAACTTTGGGCCAGTATAGAGGGCGCTTTGCGCTGGCCTGGGTCGAAGGTAGGGCTAGGTAGGGCTCAGCGTTTACACATTGTAAGTCCTACTATAGGTGCCCATGGGCCATCTTGGTACGCGGCTGTCCATACGGGGTGTGCCATGATGACACACAGGTGTCAGACTGCCCAAACAGCACTCCACGCAAGGGACGTCATCATGGCGCGCAAGCACCATAATGGCGCCCTGTCCAAGAAGCTACTTTTGCCAGCTTTTTGCTCCTGAGAGGGAGCGGAACATTGCAGTGGCGTCTGGCCGCTGCTGCAATGATCCAGGGCAAAAGGAGGTGGCTGCAGGCCACCTGTCTGTCGAACCCCTTTGTCCTTTTCTCCATGGATGCCTAAAGTATACTTCTAAATACTCAACTGAAGTTTTAAGTTAGGGACTTCAGTGCTAGAAATTTGGAGACTTAAGGAAAATTTCATAAGTATTTCTTTTTCCTTCAGAATTCTTATTGTCAAGTGCTCAGTTTGTCCCTCGTGCAGCTACATCCCTGATCTTACATTTGGTTTTGGGAAGAAAACACAAAGGGACTTGAAGGGTAGCCCAACCTGGTTACCCATGCATAGATGACAATAACTTGAACTTTGGCTTGATATACATTGTGGGACAAGTGATGGAAGTGCGGACGTGAGAGCTTCAAGACTGGAAGAAGGGGAAATCTTTTGAAAAAGCTAGTAGTTAATAGGAGCAACCAGAAAGCTGCTTTTTTGGGACTACAACCTCCAGCCAGGTTCATGATCATCATCCATACAAGTGTTTTGGGGAGATGTAATCCCCCAAAGTGACTAATCAACCATCCTGATATAATATCTAGCAATCTTTTGACTGGTGTGGGGAGACATGATTAGAACTTCTGTAGGGGTTAGTTATAGAATCATAGAATCATATGAGGGTGCACAACAAATTTAAGCAGTTAGCGCCTTCACCCAGTCTTCTTTCTTTAGCTGCTCCATATTGGATAAAGAGGCCCGTGAGCCAGATCTATGCCCCAGGGGAGAATGTGCGCTTGGATTGTGAAGTTGACGGTAAACCCAAACCAGAGGTCTCATGGAGAATAAATGGAATCCCTCTTGAAGGTGAGTGAATGGGTAGAGGGGGAACCTGGATGAGGAACAGAGATGCCCTGTTTCATGTTTCCCCTTCCTATTCCTAAATTCTATGTTGTGTTTCAGATGTGATGCCAGAACCAAGGAGGAGGGTGCAGCCCGGAGCATTGATCCTTAACAAGGTGGAGCCAAACGACACAGCAGTAATCCAGTGCGAGGCCCATAACAAACATGGCAGCCTCCTGGCCAATGCATACATCCTTGTCCTCCGTAAGTCTGTGTGTTGGCTCTGGATCAGAGCACAGTTTAGAAACTAACTTTTTATAAAGTTATTAGTCATAGTTACAACTACAGGTTCCTCCTAGGTAGTAGTTGCATTATTGTTGCAATATTCTCCAACATATCTCTTTGCTTTCTTGTAATTCAGAAGAGATTCAATTGGTTACTATTAGTTGTTATTATTTCTTAATGTTACAAGCTTCAGGCCTATGATGCAAAACACACCTAAGTAGTGAGGCCACTGAAACAGTGAAAGGAGTCATATTATTCTTCATTATGGGAGTATCTACACTGCACAATTATAGGAGTTTGGTACCCCTCCAAATGCAATTGCCCCATTCAGTGGAATCTCGGGATTGCATTTTGGTGATGGATTTAGACTTCTCTGCTACAAAGTTCTGGGTGCTTTGGGTCGGGAGAGTACAGTACAGAATTTTGGGTGCTTCACCAAATTACAAATCCCAGGAGTCCATAGGATGGAGCCAAGGCAGTTAAATTGCTATAATTGTGCAGTGCAGACACTGCTTTAATCTGTCATCCTGGGATTTGTAGTTTGTTGTGACACCAGAGCTGTCTGACAGAAGGCTAAAGATCACAAAACTACAGTTCCCAGAATTTCATAGCATTGAACCCATGGCAGTTAAAACAGTGTCTAATTGCATTAGTTTGAGCGTTGCACTATGACTCTGGACACTGGGGTCTGAATTCACAATTGGTGATGGAACTCCACTGGGTGACCTTGGGCAAGTTACATACTCTCAGCCTCATAAAATTCTGTGATAGGTTTGCCTTAGGGTCATCATAGGTCAGAAACAACTTGAACAGCAACAGCAGTAAAGAAATATCATTGCTCAATTGAAAGAGTTCAGTAATGATCAAGCACTGAAAGTTTGAGGGCTCTTTTCAGACCTTTTGACCCAGTATGAGCCACACTGCCATTATCTGAAATGGGAAATGATGTTGAAGCCACTTTTGATCATTTGTTTCTTTGACAGTTTGGGTTGGACCTGGGGCCCAAAACAGTATTTGGTGATAAAACTACACCTCTAGACCACTTTTTCCAACAGAAAATAATGGGAGTGGGGGTTGCAGAAAGGGGTTAATTTAATATTTTTAAAAACTTGGTGGGACATGTTTCACACACTGACTGCACAACTAGAGTTGAGATAGGCAAAATTGTATATTTATTTACTATCTGCCTTTCCTGACACATAATGTTTACTTCATTCATTTACTCTAGAACTGCCAGCACAGATCCTGACCCCAAGTGGGTTAGAGTATAGTGTGGTAGAGAACCAGGTTGCAACTCTGGACTGCATGGCTTTTGGGGTGCCCAGACCCACTGTGAAGTGGTGAGTTCTTCATTACATACTGTTTGCTGTATTGCTTTCCTTATCTGCTTTCATACCCTCTGTATGTCATCCTTTGAAAGTCGTTTTGCTGTGGCACGTATCTATGAGGAAATCCTGTTATGGGAGGGAAAACAGAATATTTGGAGGAAATATTCCTTTTAACATCTGCTTTGGACTTAAGAGGGCAAAATCCTGATTCAGCTGGTTCTAAACAGGAGTATTGTCGGGTTGGTTGGACAAGACCTGCTGGGAAATGAAGGGCAACTTATTCCAGATGACAGGATGGAAGAAATATTCTGAAGCATGATGTTTAAAGAAGGGTGCCTGTGTCAGTTTGCAATGGCTCCTATTTAGATTACTGGGGTCTTTTAATAGCTACACAGCATGCACAAAATCAGTTACAAATTTACTGCCACAGAGATAGTATGATGTAGTGGTAGGAAGATTCACTGCTTGCATCCATGCATGTCACACAGATCGTAAAGTCTGAGGAGTACCATTGGAATTGAAAAAAACAAGTACTGTAGATACATAACTATAAGTCGACCTCATGTATAAATCAAGGGCAGGTTTTGGGCCCAAAATTATGGTTTCTTATACAACTTGTGGATAGGCTGAGGATGAAACCTAGGGGCATGTAACAAAGGATCTAAAGGATGAAGCAAAGGAAAACAATGCCAAAGAACTTACAAAACTCTGACAAGCATATTGTTTGTGCTCACCTTAAAGGCTGGATGGATGTCAGAGTAGAAAGGGGTCCATGCTTCCAAGACAGATTACACTCTTGCCTTTCTCCAGGGAATGGTTCCTTTTTAAATGAGAGTTAAAGTACAGCACTTAGATTGACCTGTAGATAAATTGACTCAGTTATCGGGGGCCAATTTTTTTACTAAAATTTCTAGACTTATGCATGAATATATAAAGTAAATGGCAACAGCCTGAAACATGTTGATAATAGGGTTTGTTTGCTTTTATTTCACATATCATATTGCTCCTTTCTCAACCTCCCTGCTCTCCACTTGTCATCCAGGTTTATGGGTGATAAGTATGTCTTAGATGATATCCGGAGTTTTCTCTTCACAAATGGAACTCTTCTGCTTGAGCAAGTTGAGCGCCAGGATGCAGGGAACTTCACGTGTCTGGCTGATAATGATTTCTATGGTGACACCATCACTGCCCACCTAATTGTCAAAGGTCAGGAATGAGTTTCCTAGCATGAATCTGGTCATGTGATGTATACATGCAATCAGTCACAAAATATGATAAGTAGTTAGCTGTGGCTTTACGATGTTCCTTTGGCGCTGCGTCATGTGGACGTAGCACCAATGGAGCGCCGTGATGCAGTGCCCTGTGTGCTGTGGTGCGTGGTGTCATGCTGCCTTAGGGGCGGAGTCAAAGTGTGCATTGTGCGGATGCCATGCCCCAACTCTGCCCTCAGGCTGGCCTTAATGGGTGGTCTGCACAGCCCCTTACTGTGGAAACATGAAACCACAGATAATAGTGAACCCTTTTGCAATGAATGACTATCAGCAAAAGTTGATCATAGAATAAGACTGAAGGACCTAGACATTCCTAGAAAGAACACCTCTAGGCATTTCTAGATCCTTGAGTGTGAATGTATGGTCAACTACCGCTGGCAACATACCACAGAATTGTGCTGGGTGACCTAGAAAATGCCTAGAGAGAACATTTTTTTTGGACATGGATAAATGAAAGCAGGAGTACCAGTCCTGCAGTTATAGGGGTCATACTGTACTAGAATCCTATCCCCACCATGAAATCAGATGATTTCCCAGTGGCCTGTTCTCTTAGTATTTTCTATAGGATGCACATAGATTGGCTCCTGGCCTGGTAACCACTCTTCTGTGCCCTCATAGTAGGGTTGGTACCTCTTCAGGCATGGTAGTGAGGGGAAGCTGTTGCTAATTTGTGGATGTTTAAATATATATTCATATACTTTGTTTTTAAAAGTGCACCAAATTCAGTGTTGGATATTACTTCCAAGTAATCTCTTCAGATATCTTAAGAGTATTGCTGCAGCAATTATAATTATGCCAGATGGCACTTGTAACAAGACATAAAATGGCTGCTGAGAAGTATTGGTCTTGGCTTGTTGTCAAAGTGAAAAGAGTGACAGACAGCTCTGAGGTGTTTTCCAAGTTCATTTCAATGCAGTACATATGCAAGAGAGCTTCTCAGCAGATTGCTTCCCAAGTTAATTCATCTGGGTGGGTTGGGGGGCTGCCATTTAGATTTTCCATCCCAGGCACAGAAGTATCTTGGACCATTCCTGGCAGTAATGGGAAGAGACTGAGCTATGTTGAGAATGATAGGGGTAAGCAGGCCCTACAGGCTAAATTCATGAGTGTCCAACTAGGCCAGAGTCTCTTGTTTCAAGCTCTACCAAGGCATGATATGCAAAGTGGACCCAATTTCTGATTCTATCCCTGTTTTAGGAGCCACAAAGTTTGAAGTGGGACCTACAAACACAGAAGAGAAGAAAGGCGAGAGTGTGACATTCCATTGTAAGGTGTTGTTTGATGAGACCATTCCAGGGCATGGTACCAAGTGGCGTCTAAATGGGCAGGTCATTCAGGAATCAGATGAAAATGAGAAGTGAGTAGAATGGAAAGACCTCCCTTGAATGAAGGCTTGCAATTTAAGAGAAACCAGTTGGTATCCTGTTCATGACATATGCATATGCTGGCATATATTTGCAAAATACACTGAGGGGATGTTGGACAGTGGCCACTGTGAGTCAAATATATCCCATTTGTTGTGCCCTAGATATTTCATCGGTGATACATCTTTGACAATCACCAACCTGGACTATTCGGACCAAGGAATATACAGCTGCCTGGCTTGGACTGCTCTTGACTCTGTGGAGAAAAGTGCCAAGCTTTTGGTGTATGGCAAGTACCAAAAAGGAGAAATCTGGGTTATTTTCCTCCTGAGATCAGACTGCAAACAAACAAGATGTCAAAAAGGTGGAGTGAGGTGGCTGCCACAGGTGACAGATGTGGGATCACCACTGACGAATGGCCAACTCTCAGCAATGAGAGCTGCAGATTTTAAGTGGTAGATAAATAATCTTATTTGATTATCAGTGGATGGAATTTATCTTCACTGATGGGGTTAATTAGCATAACCAATTCTAATAAACAGAGGCAATTTAAATGAGTGATACAACAAGTGAAGGGCTGCTTTTATTTTGGTTTAGAGGCTAACCTGTTTCTAGCTTATTGCAATAATAAAGATTAAGCATATTAATAATGGCCTGGATCCTGCTGGTTAGTTGGAATTAGAGTAGATCCATTGAATCAGCTGTTGAATTGTGTCAACACATACTTAAATTCAGTTGATTCTATGGGTCTACTCTACTTGTAAGTACCAGTAGGATTCAGGCCAATATCTTTTTCACACAGTCAAAAATACAAAAATCATACACTCTTTCAATGTCTTTAAAAGGGCAGCTGTTTTGGGAAGCAGGTTTTATTTAAATTTAGTCAATTGTTTAAAACACAAATTACAGTCCGCCCTCCCCATACGTGGGGGGATCTGTTCTAGACCCTCTCATGTATGGGGGAAAGAGCGTATGCTCAAGCCCCATAGAAAATAATGAGGCATGTACTTGTGGCAGTGCACAGGGTGTGCAACGCGAGTACACGCCCCATTATTTCTACCAGGGCTTGCCTTCTGCATAAGCTCAAACCCACAGAAGGCAAGCCTGCCTATAAGGAGGGCTGACTGTGGCCTGTTACAGACAGGCCAAAATAAAACTGCTTCGAGTCACTTTGGAGGTATGGTATTTCAATGATGCATGAGTCCTAAGAGTTTGGAAGCTTCACCAAAGCTGCACTCCAGTCCTTAGGACTGGAGCGTGGCTTTGGTGCGGCCTTTGGACTCTTAGGACGCATGTATCATTGAAATACCATACCTCCAAAGTGACTCGAAGCAGCTTTATTTTGGCTGTCTGTAACAGGCCTGTATTAACCAACTAACAGCAGCTTTTGATTTTAGACACTTCTATTGGGGAAGCAGGGAAGAATTTTGACTTCAGGTCCTTAAATGTTTGGGGGCAGCCCTAAAAAAAATGTGTTAAACAAGTTGAGAAGAAGATTTTGAGTGTGGCAGTTCCCATTTGGCTCACATTATGGTCTCCCTGCCAGGCAAACCTGGCCCTGTGTCAAATCTGGAAATGTTGAGGCAGCAGGATCATCAGGTGAAGCTGACATGGACACCAGGAGATGATCACAACAGGCATATTGAAGGTAAGAAATGAAGGTGAGGTGGTTATGTTATCTGTGGAACCCTCATCTAAAGGTGGGAAATCTATTAATTTTGATGTTCACAATTAATAGATTTATCTCAAACCCCTTGTTGCAAGAGATGTATTTGGGCATGATGGCATAATTCCTAACCACAACCTACTCATGCATCCTTTCCTATTTCTTCCTGTACCTCTTCCTTTTTCCCTTGCAGGAGAGGAGAAACCACTTCACCTCAGAGATCAGTGAATCTCATATTCTTTTGTAATCTATCCATTATTCCTGATGCTTACATAATTTGAAGCATAGACAGGAGAAAGACTGTGTACTAAATCCATTTACTAATCACAACTAGAGGAGATCCAGTGCTAAATCAATTGCTGAATGCTAAGCCATTGATTCAAGGGCTGTGTTCTCATTGGGGAATAGCAATTGTGTTTAGACCTCAATTGTAGATATGCTTTGCTGTTGTGTGATGTTTGAAATGGCACTGTATGTCACTTGATATATACATGGACCTTGAGGCTTTACTAAGAATATGTGTGAGTTCAATTATCTGTTATGATGGCATTTTCAATAAAATGTGGGGCCTGTCCTGGAGAGTTTAGTGCTCCTGAGCCTGCACAGAGAATGAATTTCCTTTCCAATAGGTTGTGTCAGTGCTTCCTGATCAAAGGGCATGAAACTCTTGATGATCTCTTTCAGAGGAGGGGTTATTTTGTTTTGATTTGACAAGCTGACATAAGTCTCCCTCCTCTTTCCACAGAGTATACTGTCTTTTGTGAAGAAAGCAAATTTAAGCCAGGAAAACTGGAGGAGTTAACCACTGTACCAGGAAACCAGCCATGGGCCATTCTTTCCCTCTCTCCATTCAGGAACTATACCTTCTATGTGCAAGCCAGGAACAATCAAGGGAAAAGTGAACTGAGTGAACCATCTGTCAGTCATGTCACAAAGCCAGCAGGTAAGAAGGCCCAGGGAGCTGGGGAGAAATACATAGGGAATTTGGTATCCACAGGGATAGTGGTGGTCCTGGATCCAAACCCCAGTGGACACCAAGGATTCACTGTAGTTGTTATGTGCATGCATGAATACATATATGGATAGAGAGAGAGAGAGAAAGGTAGACATCCCCAGTCTTGATGGTAGATAAAAGCAAGAGTCAATGGACATTGCATGCCTACAGAACAGAGTGTGTTGTCTGTATCTGTTCTGTAAGTACATATGCACTTCAACTGCGTGGAATGTGTGGTCCGCCAGATGTTGTTGGACTACAACATTCCAACATCACCAAAAGTGAGGAATACTGGAATTTGCAGTCTAGCAACATGTGGAGGGTTGCACATTTCACATTCGTAGCATACATTGCACTGATTGAAGCAACTAGCTTTTCCTGGGACAGGATTTGAGGCAGCATGGTTTTGCCAGCTGAGAAGACACAAGCCCAGAAAAGAAGGAGTTCAATTTCCAGTTCTCTTGTGACCCTTATGAGTTGTCTATAAAATGAGGGTCAGATTCGGAATGTTGTAGAGTAACTGCATGATGTAAGGAAACACCATTATTAGCCTCTCACTCTTAAAGGCAAGGTAGATGTGGGATTTAAACTGATATTTAAGATGGTCAAACTCTAATACCTTGCTTTGTAGCTCCTGACCAGAATCCAACAGAAGTCAAAGGAGAGGGAAATGAGACCACAAACATGATCATCACTTGGACGGTAACATATTAATATTTTTACATCAATTCCATTTGTCCATCCCTCACAGCCTGCTACTTTCCTGCAGTTCAATGTCACTGGCACAAACCATGAGGTGATAAGGCTGAACGATAGTGGTTGCTAGCACTGTTGCTGAATTTTGCCTAACTACCTAAATTTTCCTTAACTGCCCGGGAAAGAACTGTCCTATGTGTTTAACAGAAGGAAAGAAAATGTGAGTGTAATCAAGCTCTTTATTGCTACTACAACTTTATGTCTACTTCATTATTAAGCTACTCCTTGGAAGAAAGACTTACCACCATTGTTTGGATAACTTAATAAAATTGTTGACTATAGGACTATTTAAAAATTTCCTACAGACATAACTACAGAAGGAGGGGTGACACATTCTTCTATAAAGTTTGTAGTTACATGCAAACTATTCCTTTACAGATATACATTTTGTTTATACTATTAAGTATGTCATAACTGGTTATAATTACATTGTGTGCAGTATACATCTACCAACAAGGGCATGACAATTGCTATAAAACTAACTGTTGCTCCACTAGAAGGCTATCTGGTTGCTAATTGCATTATAGTTACCAAATTCAGGGTATTCCTCTATTTGTTTGTGCTGAATTTTGCTTAGCAGGAAATACTGAGACAAATGAACAGGAGCATAATAATTTTTAAAAATATTTAAAAATATTTTTTTAAAACTAGTTAAATAACATTCAGTGGAATATGTTGTAATATGTAACAGACAATAGCAACTCTGCCTAACTCATGCTTCCTCAAACTGTGCAAAACCCACCAGAGTCCACCAGAGATGTGCCCTAGACTACTAGGTGTCTGATGTTTGTCTCTGTGGCTCTGCAGTCCCTGTGGCTTTGACTTCCATCCATGTGGCTGTAAACACCAGGAGGTTTACTAAACTCCTGGTGAACCACTGTGTAGGTTTTGAATCCCACATGGCTTGGAAGGATCACCAAGTTGCTTAGACCTGCTTTGCAGCGCTCTTGGGTCATTGAAACCACAGCTTTGCACCTTATCCACTGTCAAAACAACTTCTGTTTGTTTGTAGCCTTTCCTTTGGACTACACTTTCTATCATTCTTCACAGTTGACTCTGCTGGTAGCAGACTGATGGGATGAGGTTGAGGAAGGTTGCCGCAGGATATGGAGAACTACAGCTGTGACACTTATTTTATTTCTGTGAATGTTTCTGTCTTCCCATTTCCAAGGCATCAGGTGCTTGTGACATTTACCCAGAAGAACAGATATTTGTTTAGAAGATTGCTACCCCACCTTTTGATCCAATAATCCGCAAGGTGGCTTATAATAACAAAGTGTAATAATATTCACACACATGCTCCTTGAAATCTATCCAGTCCCAACAGCTTTTAGTCCCCTGCTGTATGGCAGAAATCAGAAAGTGTTTCCCTTTGATTCTGATATCTCAGGGCTGCAACACAGGTCAGAAGCAAGGTTTCAAATTGCCTGTGGGCATGTTGTTGTTGTTAATCGTGTTTTCCATTCAAACTATCTCTCACAATGTTTCACGGCTGGAAGACGTCTCCCAGCTTTTGCTACTGCTGGAGATGGTAGGCAGACAAAGTGACCAAGGGAATGTGAACATGGCAAATATAAGAACAATGTAAGGTGTGAACAGTTTTCAATACCTATGTCTCTGTAATACTAGAAATTGAAGGAGCAATGGTAAAACTGATTGGGGGCACAGATTTTCCCCCTTCCCCCTATTTTTTGCCTTCCCATAACTACAGTTCTGGTTGTGGTTGTTGAGATTGTCATTAGAATCCTCCCCAAGCCAGAAGCAACATTGGGGGATGATGCACTTGTTACTTAACAACAGGTAGGATGCCAAATTCCAGCACTTTGCAATGGCACTAAGCACCCTCCTGATGCATGTGCCTGTTAAACAATTCCAGAGACAAAAGGCCAGGCGCAGCAGGGGGTGAGCCTTATAAAATGTGTGACAGGCCTCCTACTGATGCTTCCAATGGAGTGAAACCAATCAGATTCGAAGATCTCCGTGCATAAAGATCCCATGGGGGTTTAATTATCTATTGACATCTAGATTTAATGTCTTCCCTCCTCCCAAATTCAGTTTTTGCACAAAGAAAAATGTATATTAATGACAATCATAAAGTCACAAACCAAAATGTCCCCAAAACAAGATAATCTGCATCTAACTTTATGCAAGTCAGTCACAGTGTGGCCCAACTAAATTTATCCCATTGTTCCATCAGAACCAAAATTGTTGGCTGTTCAGAATGCTTCACATATCTTATCTTAAGATAATCAGTGCAACAGCTCTGTTTGATAGGTCATGTATTCCTGTTGCTGTATTTCAGTTATCTTGGGGGGAGCAGTCAAGCTGAGCTAGGGTTGAGATTTGAACTGAAGTTCTCCCAAGTTGCACAGGTCCAAAGCACATTGCAGAAATAATCCAGTTTGAGACCACTTTAACTGCCCTGGCTCAATGCTAAAGAATTCTACAAACTGTAGCTTTGTGAGACATTTAGCTTCCTTTGTCAGAGAGCTCTGGTGCCACAATAAAATATACTTCCCAGGATTCCCTAGCACTGAGCCAGGGCAGTTAAAGCGGTATCAAACTGGATTATTTCTGCAGTGTCTTTTGGACCATAGTTAATTGTCCAATCACTATGTCTGGCCTGAAGGAAAAATGTTTGAGAGCCAGCATGGCATAATGGTTTGAGTGTTGGACTATGACTCTGGAGACCAGGGTTCGATTCCCAGCTCAGCCATGAAACCCACTGGGTGCCCTTGGGCAAGTCACACACTCTCAGCCTCAGGGGAAGGCAATGGCAAGCCTCTTATGAACAAATCCTGCCAGGAAAACCCCATTGTAGGGTCATCTTATGATTGCCATAAGTCAGAAATGACTTGAAAGCACACAACAACAACAAGATTTCCTTATGAGGCAATCAATGATCAGCCTGGTTCTTGAGCATCACCCTGCCCTCTCCATCTCCCTGTGTAGCATTTATCTCAAGTAATTTGAAAATTCCAGATGTTGTTGGCTTCTAATACCCACCAATCAGTGGTGATAGATGATAGTATTTGTAGTCCCCAGCACCTGGAATGTCAGAACTTCCCCAGTCCTGACTTAAATAACGGGAGGCCGCCTGCCATTTACTGAACTCTGGTTTTTCTTCCCATAGAACTCTGCAGTCAATGGTCTGCATTTAGGGAAGGCCTACATGTGTTTTCAGCTGTATCTTTTTGTGGACTAGCCTTTTGGCAGGCATATGCATGTGACAGTGGTCTTTCTTTTCTTTTTCTTGCTATTTATGCAGTTGGGGAAGACACGTGGGCAGCAGAGTGTCAGAGTGGTATGACTGTACTGAGGCAACATTATATACACACACATCACCTTGTGTCTTTTATGTTCTCTGTGACTGTGTTAGGTTTAGCTGTCTTGTTTTGCATTCCGGCACAAAAGAGAGGCAGTGGCATGTTCGCCATCCAGCATTATCCCCCAACAGTCGTGCTTGCCATAATGATGAGGCATTTTGGGCTGGGCTCCCAGGAGACAGCTGGTGCCAGACGTTTCACTTCAAGGAGGCTTGTACCAGCTTCAGCTAGACAAATGTTGCCAAAATACAGGAGGCGGAGGAGAGACAGCCTTTGCTGCCACAGCTGGCCTGGCACTGGTTGCTCCTCTTAGTTCATTTTCACTCCCAAAGGGTGTTGCCATATGGGTTCACTATCTTTTTTAGCATGACACTGTTGTGGCTGCAGTCAGAGAAAATCTTTCTCTTGTAATTACGCTTGTTTGGGTTGCTACAATATTTTAATTTATTGACAGTTGGCCCTCCATATCCAGGAATTCTTTTATCCACACACTCAACAATTCATGGCTTGAAAATATTCTCAAAATATATAAATTTCAAAAAGCAAACCCTTAATTTGGCCACTTTATATAGGGGACACCATTTTACAATGCCGCTGTATATAATGGGACTTGAGTATCTGTGGATTTTGGTATAATAATAATAATAATAATAATAATAATAATAATTTTTATTTCTACCCCGCCTTTCCACAGGTGTGATCAAGGCGGCTTACAAAAATGAAGAACAATAAAATACAGTTAAAAACATCAGAGTATAAAAATTTAAAACAACATTACAAGGGGATATGAACAGGAATCTATACAAATCACATTCATCAGGGGCAGAATAAGCGGCACTATTTACAGTAATCTGGGGTCAAGAAAAACAGAAAAACAAGGGGCAGAAAGAGAAGAACACTATTAGCTAAAGTGAAAAAGCCAGCTGAAATAAGTATGTTTTTAATTGTTTCTTAAAAGAAACCAATGATGCAGAGGAGCGGCGCTCTATGGGAAGCTTGTTCCACAATGAGGGGGCAACAATGGTAAAAGCCCTCTGTGAGGTCCTTGCCAGATGAAATTTAGGGACCTCTAACAGATTTTTCCCAGATGATCTGAGTGTGCGGGGCGGATTATATGGGGAGAGACGGTCCTCCAAGTACCCTGGGCCCAAGCCATTTAGGGCTTTAGGGTATCCACTTGGGGTCCTGGAACCTAACACCAGTGGATACCAAAGGCCCGCTGTATTTTATTTATGTTGTTGTGTGCCTTCAGGTCATTTCTGACTTATGGCAACCCTAAGGCAAACCTATCATGGGGTTTTCTAGGACTGAGAGAGTGTGACTCAATCAAGGTTACCCAATAGATTTCCATGGTTGAGCCGCAAATCAAGCCCTCATCTCCAGAGTTGTAGTCCAGTGCTCAAACCAACACCACACTGGCTTTTTCTGTCATGGGATCCAAGGCAGCTTGGAACAAATTCAAGCTGCTAAAATCTTATTACCAGTATACAAAAGTTTTAAAAATTAAAATAAGTTACTTTGTTAGAAACAGAATGTAAAAGCAGTTTAAAACACTTTTCAAACATAATAAAAAGATAAAAGCACAGCACACCACCTAAGATTAGAATAAGCTCATCTCAGAGCTGTTCTGCATTTCATATACACAGAATACAGTGGTAGACAGGCACTCACAAATTACAGGAAAATGTAATATTATAAATTTCAGGTATATATGCATTTATGTAGGTATTGCACTTGTTTATCACCTTTTGACTTACTGGAGCCCCCAGTGGATAAAAACTTTTAAAATGTTTAATACATAACACAGGGGCTCTCCAGTCCACCCCAAAGGGGCGGGCTGGAGGCGCCCGGTTTCCCTCCGGAGGGACGCTGCAGCAGCCAAACTGCGCGGTGTCCCTCCGGACCCAGAAAACTTGGGTTCTTTCTGGCATGCGGGGACGACATCATCAGTGTGCCATGTATGGACAGCGCCACATAAAGATGGCACAATCCATATGTGTTAGGGTTCTGGAGCTGCTCACTCCGGAACCCTAAAATTGGCCCCAGGCCACCACAAACAAGCGGTCTGTTCTGGGCCTAAAAATCCAATTTAAAACACTTCAGAATTCCTTTTTAAAAAAAGTTCTGAAACCAGACAATTAACAGCAGATTTTAAAAAACAAAAGCAAACGAATGAACAAACAAACAAACATTGGCCATCGTCTGACAAATTTAAGTGCTGCTGCACTGAACTTAGCATCATTATATATTGTATCAAGATTAATGTCTGAAAGTAACAGCAAAGTATAAAATTGTCCTGTGTGTCCTGGATATCAATAATAATAATAGTAAGAGTGAAATAAGGCTAATGTCGATGTCTCTATAGTACAAACATTGGAGCTCTATCTAACATCATCACCATTTTACTCCTGCATGATTTGTAACATCTTTGCCTGTCTCCCTCTTGTGGACCTATGGAGAATTGCAGTACCTCTGAGGGTAAACCTGCTTTCAAAGCTGGGATGGGGAAGTGGCATCCATCGGGTTGGTGTCACCCAGTGTGGTAACTTATGGTGTCACCCCCCCATTAACCTCCTCCCATACCGCACCATGCAGAATTATTAGTAATGTTTTTGTACTGATTTACTTATAAAATGTAATTTGCATATATTACTGAATGTAATGGTAATAGTTGGGACGTAAACAACTAGCAAAATACAATTTATACTTTTAATTTATGATATCATTCGCACAGAATGAAAATGTTTTACATACAGTGCATCCTCGCCTTACGTGGCGAATCCGTTCCGGATCCCTCCGCGTAAGGCGAATTCCACCTATGCTCGAGCCCCATTGGAAACAATGGGGCTTGTGCGCAGCGGCGCAGGTGGACGCGGGGCGCAACAGGCACGCGCGCCCATTCAATTGAATGGGACGCATCGCCCCTTCCGCCCCGCGCGCGCCCTGCGGCTTGAGCACGTATGATCAAGGCCGCGTATGGCGCGGGCGCACTGTATACATGTGGTTAAAGTGCAAATTTGGTAAAATGTGTTGTTTTTAAAGATTTTTTTAAAAAAATAATTTAATTTTTTAAAAATTAAAATTTGAAATTTTAATTTAAAAAACAAACAAACCCTGGAGCCTCTCCTTTCTCCTCCCCCTGAGCCTCACCCCACTCACACCCCACTCTTCAGCATTTTAAAGAGATGCAGGTGAATGCCACAGCCCATTTCTGCAAAAATGCAGATGTCTGAGGAGCAGTGGTGCCATCCCCCCTTTGGGTGTCACCTGGTGTGGTTGTCACCCCCTGCACCCACCTAGTGATGCCGCTGGGATGGGGTAGCTAATTTACCAAACTTTAGTTCTCTAGATGTTGTGGACATCAGTTCTCCAAATTCCTGATTGTTGACCATACTGGCTGGGGCATCTAGGAGCTGAAGTCGAAAACACGTGGAGGACCAAAGTTTGGGAATCACTGTGCTACATCAATTGATATAAAGATATGCAAGGTTTATATTGCTAGGTGTTAACTCAAGGTGAAGACTTTGTCTCAGCATGAGTGTTTTTGTGGCCCATCAAAATGGAAGGAAAATAGGTTTAGTCTGACTCTGGTTCTGACCTCAACAGCTTTCCCACAGATATCTTTGAGTGCTGCTGGCAAGCAGGACAATAAAGGCAACTAACTTCTCCTTTTAAAAATTTGGGTGTACTTCTTGGACTTGGTGGGCTTTGGGCTTCTGGTCCATTCTGCGTTTTTCCCGCTGCCATTTTCTTTCTACTATTTCTTTCAGCCTTTGCCTCCCTGGGAGTGGAATGCTCCAACTCTGAAATACCACGTGCAGTGGAGGCAGGAGAGTGAAGCCCAGTGGAACGAGACGGAAGTAGAAGCCCCTCCTGTAGTGGTGACAGGCACCCCGGTCTTCACACCTTATGAGATCAAGGTGCAGGCACGCAATGACTTTGGCAAAGGTCCCGAACCTTCCAGCGAACTTGGCTACTCAGGGGAGGATGGTGAGTAACGAAAGTGAAAAAGGCTTTGAGGGAAAGTTATGCTGCCACTATAGGCAAGATAGGAGGAAAGAAGGCAACATGGCAAGCAGGCAAATGTCCTTACTCTCTTCTCCCTACACAATTATAGCACTTTGATGCCACGTTAACTGCCATAGCTCCATCTGTGGAATTATGGGATTTGTAGTTTCATGAGATTCATGAGGAGCCCTGGTGGCGCAGTAGTTAAATGCCTGTGCTGCAGCCACTTACTCACAAACCATAAGGTTGTGAGTTCAGTTCCAGCCAGAGGCTCAGGCTCGACTCAAGCTTGCATCTTTCTGAGGTCAGTAAAATGAGTACCCGGATTCTTGGGGGCAATTAGCTTACAGTTGTAAACCACTTAGAGACTGCTTAGGTGGTATGAAGCGGTATATAAATTATATAAACGCTATTGCTATTGCTGTGTGGAATCCTCAGCCAAGGAGCATTTCTGGTGCTTCTGAATGCACAGGATGTAGCCATGGCAGTTAAAGGGTTCATCTACTCTGACATGCAAGAAAAAGGTAGGACATTACCAAATAAAAGCTAGAGACACTCATATAAATATAAATTAATTTCATATGGTTTATTTACAGCTATATTACATATAATGTATTTTATTATGTACTCAGCTATATTTTTTTCTGATGAATGTATCTTAATTAAAATGCCGTGTTGGCTTACAATATACTGTATATGCTCTATAAGTCTAGAACTTTTAGTCAAAAAATTGACCCAAAAAACCTATGTAAGTTGATTTATCCATGGGTCAGTGTAAGTACAATGTAAGTTTCTTTATAAAAAAAAGACAACAACTGCAGGTAAAAGCCAAGATTGTAATCTGTCTTGGAAGCACTGACCCCATTCTATTCTCTCACCCATCAAGCCTGTAGTGTTTTGCCAACTGGAATTTTATACGTTTTTGGCATCATTTTCCTTTGTTTCATCCTGTAGATCTTTTGTTATATGTTCCTCTGTTTTACTTTTGACTTATCCATCGGTTATGTCATAATCCATAATTTGGGCCCCAAAAACCTGCCCTCGACTTATACATGAGATCGACTTATAGTCGAGTACATATGGTAATTATAGAACTCTGAACAAAACAAATGCTTAAAATTGTACTTTACTAGCAACAACCGCTTGGCTGAATCTACATTCAAACTACTTTCATTTGTAATTTTCCCATTGCTTTCTCATCCCTCCTGCTTCTTCCACAACTCAAATCAGCACCTTTTCCCTTGGTGCCATTGATCTGGTTCAACAACCCAGATTCTCCTTTCTTTTTACACCTCCCTCCAAAAAACAAACAAACAAAACCATCACATAGTCAGTGACAGCCTTTTCACCCCTTCCCCTAGCCCCATGTGCTGGGATTGTGCCGCTGGACAGTTTTTCTGTAGTTATTTGTGTGTATTGTTGCAGGCTGAACATTTTGGTCATGTTTATGGCTTGGTGAAAACTAACAAGCCCTTTGGAGCAGTGGTGGCAGTAATAAATCTGTTGAGCTACCTCTTGCTTGCCTTCTGAAATACTGGATGACACAAGCATAGGTTTTATGGCTCAAAAATAGGACATGTTGAAATTCCTGCCAAATCCTCCAAACCTAAGGTTGAAATGTAGGATATGTCTGGGAAAAGGAGGGCTTCTGGTCACTCTGAACATGACTATGTGGGACCCTAAGAAATCAATGTGGGGGTGGGACCCATGGGCCCAGACCCATTGACATCCCTGGTTAGACCCAAACCCTCACTCCTTCCTCCCTTCTTGCATCCCCTCACATGCCAACTAACCAGTGGTATCACTACAGTTGGTGTCACACAGTATGGGTGCCCAGAAAGGGTTGTGGGGGGGGGGGACAATGAACAACCCTGCTCACCCTCCCTCCCTCCCTCTGACTTGCTCACCTGTCCCATGAATTGCTGCCCCTCAAATGACCAAAACACTGCTGCTGGGGGGTTGTGGCTTCCAGCATCTGGAATGACTGTTGGGTGAGCAAGAAAGGCAGGCAAGACCCTTTACCACTGGCCCAGCAGCCACACTAGTCCCATCAGGTATACCTCCCCACCATGTATACACCCTTCGGGGCATCACCTGGTGCAGTTCGCACCCCTTGCCTTCTCCAAGTAATGCCCCTGCCACTAACATTGTAAGTTTAATTAATTCCAGTTTTCCTCCCCACAGTCCCTGAGGCCATCCCTGAGAATTTGGCTGTTGAAGTCTTGAACAGCACCACCATCAAGCTTTCATGGATCCTGCCTAACAAAGAGAAGATTTTGGGTCACCTCAAGGGATTTCAGGTAAGGCAGAAGATACCTGATTGACAGAAGTAGCTTTTGTGATTTGATTTTTTTTTAAATGGTTATCACAGAGGATATTGCAGTGGTGTGCCCATCCCTGTTGTCACCCAGTGCTGGGGGGAGTGCTTGCTGGGGAGATGGTAGTTGACAAAAGGGTATGCTCAGCTCTCTCCTTTACCATGGTAGCAATGGTCTCCTCATGAGGGGGGCTCTGCCACCATGGCAAAGCTGGAGAAGGGCACTTGGCCATCTCCTTTGCTGTGGCAGCAGAAGTCTCCTTGTGAGGAAGTCTCTGCTGCAACAAGCCAGAAGGACCTGACTAGGTGTCACCCTCTTCTAAGGTGTGACATGATGCAGCCTGATCCCCCTGAATCCCCCAGTGATGCCACTGGGATATTGTATTCCAGTGTAACTTGCAGGACTGCCCTGTTAATTGCAAGGTAATAAATCGTGCTAAAGAAAGAAAATATGCAATTGACCACAATTTATAGAAGTTGCATAGTGCACTTGTATGCTGTGCAGAATTTTATCTTATTGCCAACCAGTTATTTAATTTTAATGTTGTTTGAGGTCCGAGGTAAGCACATCCGTGCCCTCATCAGGGACATCCAACAGAACTAAAAACAGGGTGACCAGCTTTCAGAATGTTACTGGCCAGGCCAGAAGATAATGTAAAACTAGAGTGAAGTGGCATGTTTTTCATCTTTTTGTCCTTCCCGCTTCAATTTTTAATTACTGGAATTTCCTTTTAAATGCCCTGTGCATGTGTAGAGGCATTCTAGCCTTATATCCTTTGGTTGTATTTAAAAACCAAAAAAGCTAAAGCTGCCTGCAGTGAGAAAGGTAAGTCATAGCTTGGAGGCACATTTTCATCAAGTCATTAAACAAAAAGACGATGTTCCTCTTAACAGTGTATGCGAGTTCATCTGCATATGGACTTAGCCACCTTGCCCTGGATGTCAGGGCTGAACCACTACTGATGGTTACAGAACTGTGGGTAAATAACACCTTCCCGCTTTCTCTTTTTCTCCCTCTCTGGCCCTCCTGATTCAACCAGGTTTATTTCTTCTGGCTGGGAACTCTGGCAGACCGCAGCCGTCGGCAGGCTCGTGCTCACACCCGCTCCCATGGGAAAGTGTTGATTGAGGGGAATGTATCTGAGATCACACTGGGGGGCTTCAAGCCGTGGAGCCGATACCGGGTTCAGATGGCGGTGCTCAATGGCCGGGGGGAGGGCCCCCACAGCGAGGCCATGGGATTTGATACACCGGAGGGAGGTAAGAACCTTGAGCCCCATCATCGTCAGGTTTCTCAAGCTTTTGGCTCTTTCCTAAATTCACTCTAGGAACTCCCTCATAACTTCTTTTCATAACTCTAGGAGCAAACCCGCTTGAGAGCCCTGTTTTTGGTGGTGGCATTTTCCTGAACCTCTTCTCCTTCTTATTTCCATGGTTGCACAGCATGATACGTGAGGCATCTGAGCAATATGCTGGATATGTGGTGCCCATTTGGTCTAGTTTGCAGGGGAAACGGCTGAAAGACTGTGGAGGGATAGCACCATGGTTTGTTTAGCATGGTGTCAGAATATAGGCAGAGTCTTTGAAGGGTTTGCTTCTCTCCCAGCAAACCAGAGAAACAAACTCTGGATTCCTTCTCTAGTTTGATGGGAGAGACACCTGGAATGCGTCCGTGACTGGACAACATATTAAACAAATCACTTTGCTGCTACTGCTACACACAGACTGCTTGCAGCCAATAAGCCAGGGGTCTTGTGGATCCCAGGCTTATCATGTCATGAGGGCATGATCCCTGGATGTGTGTGCATGGCATGGTTTGTATTAACTATGTTTTGTTATTTAAACCACAGATTGTATGATAGACCACCAAACAAGCCACGGCTTGTCTTCTCATTTCTGCTTTGTTTCTCTCCTACTTCTTTTGTCCTTTCTTGTTTCATGATAGTTAACTGGGGAAACAAGCCAGGGATGACCCACGGTTATATATTTGAATGTCATGACAAGCCATAATTTAAACATACCAAAGTTTGTAAACCAGGTGCAAACCATAGTTTCAGGCTGTGGTTTGTGATTATATGACAAGTTTGATTTGATAGCAGTGGCTGGATCACTCCTCACAACAAGCCAGGGTGCAGTGACACATATATGTGATTGTTATGCCTATTTTAATATTTCAAATATTTATGGTATTTCTTCTTTCTAATTTTCATTCTTTTAAACTAAATGTTTGTCCTCTCATTATATATGTATGGGAAGCTAGGGTGTCTGATAAGGGATCTGTTTGGAAATGCCTTGTGGTCTTGGCCAAGTTCCCTGGTATCTCTGAAGATGCCAGCTACAGATGCTGGCGAAACGTCAGGAAGAAACTTTTCTGGAACATGGCCACATAGCCCGAAAAACCCACAAAAAACTATTCCCTGGTATGGCTTGTTTTGGGGGGCCATGTCCACAAAATGCTCCAGCCACATCTAGCACGTGAAAGCCAGTATAGAAAAGGCACACAACAGCATGATCTGAGAAATTCTTTGTTCACGTCTCAGATCCCATGGTGTGATCTGAGGGCACATAATGCACTCACCTTGCTGAAACTAAGCATGTCTGAATGTGATCTTTGTATGGCATCCAGACTGGATAGCAGTATAAAGAAATACTTGGAAATAAAATCTGATATCAGCCATTAATTTTCTGAGTGAACTTAAGCAAGCCACAATCTTCTCACAGCCGCACTACATCTGTTTGTAACAAACAACTGTGACAGGTAGCTAAGAATTAAGACAGATATAACTAATAAGAACAGTTCTAGCAGATTTTTCACTACTAGTGAGCCTGGCTTAACAAGGCAAATCCAGCAGTTTGAACATAGTGTTGGCTTTGCCTTCACCTCATGCACCAAGTGGTTTGTCCATTTATTTGAACATCTTAACAATCAAAATAACATATTAAAAATAGTTGTAAAGGTGCTCTGCAGACTGAGCCATGCTTTCAACTCAGTTTGCCTGTGAAAATTAAAAACTAATCAAGAATTCAAATTGAATTAGCAGCATCTATTAGATATGCCATTATATATTCTCAGTTGGCAAAGGGGTCAGACAAGACTGTATCGTTTCACACTATATGCAGAACATATTACAGTATAAGAAAAGCAGGCTTGGACACAGAAGAAGGAGGAGTGAAAATAGGAGGAAGGAATATCAACAATATAAAATATGCAGATGACACCATAGTACTAGCTGAAAACCTCAAAGACCTGGAACTAAGAAAGATGAAAGAAGAAAGTGCAAAGACAGGCTTAATGTTGAACATAAACAAAACAAAAATAATGAGCACCAAGGGTCTTTACAAGTTCAACCTAGACAATGAAGAAATAGAAATACAGTGGGCCCTTATTATACGCTGGGGTTTGGTTCCAAGATCCAAAGTGTATAACAAAATCTGTGTATGCTCAAGTCCCATTAAATATAATGACATAGCAAAATGGTGTCCCTTATAAAAATGGAAAATCAAGGTTTGATATTTGAAATTTATACTTTTTTTGAACATTTTCAAACCATGGATGCTTGAATCCGTGTATAAAAAAATCTGTGTATAACAAGGGCCGAATGTAGTAAAAGAATTCTCATATCTGGGATCAAACATTGATAGAAATGGGGACTGTAGCCAGGAAATCAGAAGAAGACTAAGAATTGGAAGAGTGGCTATGAAAGTACTGGAAAAGATTCTAAAATGCAAAGATATACAATTGAGCACAAAAGTTAGAATCATACAGCCATACTGCTATTACTGTGTATGGATGTGAGAGCCGGACATTTAAGAAACAAGACAGGAAGAAAATCAATCCAAATTAAAACTTTGGGAGTGAGAGAGCTTCTGCTCCAACCATTCCACACCACTTGCGAGCCACATCTTCCCAAATACATCCCTAGTGTCCTTCACACTCTTTTCTTCTCTGCCTCTTTGCATAGTTCCTAGCCGCCCTGAATCTGTTCATATGGAGTTCCTTTCGGACACAACAGTGACCTTGGAGTGGACACCACCCAAATTCCCCAATGGGAAATTAGTGAGATATGTGTTGGCGTATCAACAAGGTGAGTCTGTATGCCAAGTTTGGGCTTTGGGGAGCAGGGACTATGGGTTTAAGTGCCGTATAAAATTCAGTAATGTTCAGTAATTATGAGATAATAAGTTGGAACTTATGTAACTGCTGGGAATTCATGGTTGTGGCCATTACTGAACAGGGGCCTTCAAAGTCTACCTTTCCAGTCTGGCAGCACCCCAGCTGAAAAGTTACCAAAATGCTGTAGCCTGGGATACTAGGAAACGTCTGCAGTACTCTCTCAGTCATGGAGTACTTTAAGACAAGCAGTTGTGGCAGGACCCCAAAAGGTCTGTCCAACTACTTGTTCTTGATACACCCCACAACTAGGAAAGCACTGCAGATGGCATTTCCTAGCATCCTAATCCGCAGCACCTTGTTAATCCTTTGGTTGGGATACGGCCAGGCCAGAGACATCTGCATTAGTCTTTCACCCTTATTATATAAATATCCAGGAAGCACAGAACAATTCTATGTTTTCATGTTGCTTTCAGACATAACTCCTGATATAGCATACTGTACAATGTTGCCAGATTCTGCTCAGCAGCACTTACATTTGTCAGACAATGGCCAGTTTCACATGAATATTGTTCTCTAAATGGATAGATAGGGTGCTCTACATATTTTTTTAGTTTTAAAATGTTTTCTTCTATACCCATTTCATATTTTAACCATATGTATACTTTATTTTTATATTTTTAATTGAATGTGTCCCACTCCCTTTTGCTGGTCTATGAGTCTGGTTTGTGCTGAGAGAAATAACAAGAAAAATTTACATCCATCCTCCACCATTGCTTACTAGGACAGTCCTAGTTTCCATGATTTTATAAATGTGTGCACATGCACTTATACACAAATAATTGTTAAAAGCTGTTCTGGGGACACTGGCAGAAGCAACTCTATGGTAATTGATTCCCCAAATAAAACAGAATGTTTTTGCGAAAGTCTCTTGCTAAGGTTTGGTCCACTAAGGACTGCTTCTTCCACACTGACATAAGAGCGCAAGATCTTACATAATACAGTACAGCTATCCTTTTCATAGTTCTGCATTTATTTTTCAAAACCCTGTCACTGCCTGAGGGGAAGATGCAAATACATGCTCTTTTGCTTCAGGAAAGAGAAAGAAGAAAAAGCATTTGCTGCAATGGTACAGTAAAACTGGAAGAGTCCCAGTGACTGGCTCACCTAATTCCATGATCTGAAGTGGGTCATTCTTTAGCAACACTCACACACACTCAGGAGAAGTCTGCACATATACTGTATTACTTCATGCGATTTTCTTTCCCTTTTTTAAAAAAAATGTCTCAGACAGTTTGATCTGCTCTTTGTTACAGAAATTTCACGCATCTCAGCAACAAATAATACACAGGACAGAAACCAGGGGGTGCATGGGAGTGTGTGCGTGTTTGTGTGTACATGAAATACTCTTCATATTTTTTGACTGCTGGTTTGTGCCAATTGATCTCAACATTTAGGTCTTTCGGGTGTTTTGGACAGAAATCTAGCATCACAAAATCATAAAGTCTTAGAGTTGAAAGGAACCCCAAGGGCCATCCAGTCCAACCCCCTGCCATTCAGAAATACACAACTAAAGCATTCGTGAAAGATGTCCATCCAGCCTCTGTTTAAATACTTCAAATGAAGGCATGTTCACCATCCTCTGAGGCAGTATATCCACTGTTAAACAGCTCTTACAGAACGATCAACAGTCAGGGATTCTGGGAACTGAAATCCAAAAGGAGAATCAAAGGCTGACAACCACTGCTTTGTGCTATCCTTACTGAACAAAAAGTAAATTTCATGAGTCTAGAGAGGCTTACCCATAGGTAGCCAGATGCAAGAGAGGTGCTCCCATGCCTGCTGTATGGTGGCTTGGTTGTTGTTGTTGTGTGCCTTCAGGTCATTTCTAATTTATAGTGACCCTAAGGTGTATCTATCACCAGGTTTTCTTGACAAATTTGTTCAGAGGGGTTTGCCATTACCATCATCTGAGGCTGAGAGAGTGTGACTTGCCCAGATTTACCCAGTGGGTTTCATGGCTGAACTGGGATTATTTTAGGTTGTCAAGCTTGCTGTGAATACTGCCTGCCCAGCAGTAGGATTGGCATCGACTGTGCATTGCCAGAATCTGTTAACACCTCCATCCTTCTTTGCCCTCTTGTGCTTAGCCAACCAGACTTCCAATCTGACCAACGTGGGCTTCATTAGTGGCATTACCATCCCTGCCACCCAACTTATGTTCAACGTCAGTGATCTGGACCCCTACACTCCTTACAATTTCTACTTGTCAGCAGAAACCAAAGAGGGGTCAGGAGAGGCCTATATTCTGCAGGAACATGCAATACGTGAGTCAGGTAAGAGGAAACCTCCGTATTCTTCTTTCTAGGCATACATACAAAAACAGGGTTGGGTGGTTCCTTTTCCTTTGGATGGACTTGTGTTTTAGCAGATCAACAAGGTAGAGGTTGAGTCTCCCTTATCCATAATTCTGAAATATTCCAAAATCCAAAATTGTCTACATGGGTGGCTGAGATGGTGACACCTTTGCTTTCTGATGGTTCAGAGTACATAAACTTAATTTTGTGTTTAGACTTGGAACTCATTTCTAAGATATCACATTATATAATTGCAAATATTCCAAAACCCTCCAATATCCAAAATACTTCTGGCCTCAATCATTTCGGATAAGAGATTCCACCTGTACTAAACACAGACAAAATAAGTGAAGCAGAGCTGCAGGGTTTCATGTGAGCTGGCAAGTTCCACACAATCTATTTCTCAGAGAAGTTATTATCTAACGTAGGGTGGGAAATGGGGCTGAGGGTATTTCTTGCTAATGAAAAAAATAGCTGTTTGTATGGCAAGATGGTGAACTTTTTCTGTATTTAGACTTAACAGTGATCGAGGAAGTGTTGAGAGCTGTGCTTCTGTTTACTCAGTGCCACCTTGCAGTTGAAAATCAATGGAGATACCAAGCCTCCCCTATCCTGGTGAAAGGGTACAAAGAAGTGTTTAGGCAGAGCTCTCTTGGGGTGCTTTTCAGACAAGGTTTTTGTTTGATAATCACTGTGCCTCATTCGCAGAACTTTACGGGAGAGTCCAGAGGGTGTCATCTTCCGTTTGTGACTCTCCCCCATTTTCCCACTGCTGGGGCCCTCCAGATGTGCTGGACTACAACTCCCATCATCCCCAGGGCAGAAGAGCAGTGCACAGATAGGATCATAGAATTCGTTGTGGTGATTTTGGTTGTGTCTTGATTATGTTGTTCTTTGTGGGAAACTTCAGGTGGGACTTGGTCTTGTATAGTTTTGAAGGCAAGCATTAAAATTAATAAACACCTCCTCCCAATCCCCACCCCATTTTCTCCCTGCCTCCATGGCCAGTGAACCTGTCCTTGGTGAACATCACTTTGGGTGAGACAGGGGAGAATTTCACCACCATCATCTGGATCCCACGTCAGAGCCAGCGAGATGTGGAGTTTGCAGTCCATATTATGAGCAAGACTGGTAAGAGCAGGAAAATGGGGTTGTAAAAGGGTTCTCATCTGAGGGTGGGAAGAAAGCCCTTTACTCGGTCTCTTCGCACAATACACATATTTTTATGCTACAACTTCTTTCACACAGTTAGTCTCAAAGATCCCTTGATATTCCAGACTAATCCGGTTAGGTCTCTAAATTCTTCTCATAATGTCCTTCATGCTCAGAATTTGGAGAAGTTAGTATGGACTACAATTTATAACCCCTTAGCCTGCACAACAACTGCGAGAAACTAGGAGTTGTAGAATCATAGAGTTGGAAGGGTCCTTATGGGGCATCTAGACCAACTCCCTGTTCAATGCGGGATCTCCAGCTAAAGCATCTTCAGCAGGTATCTGTCCAACATCTTTCTGAAGATGTCCAAAGAAGGAGACTCATGATCTCTCTAGGCTAGTGGTTCCATTGCTGAACCAATCTTAATGTCAAGACATTATTTTTAACATTCAATAGAAATCTAACCTCCTGTAACATCAAACCATTATCCTCTGGGGCAGCAAAGAACAGGCCTACCTCCTCCTCTCTGTGACTGCCACTGAGGTATTTGAAGATTTCAGTTCTGTCACCCCTCTCGGTCTTTTCTTGATCAGTCTGAACATGCCCAGCTCCTTCAACCTTTCCTCATATATTCTATTCTCCATACCTCTTATCATCTTTGTTGCTTTTCTCTGAGCCTGCTCCTATATCCTTGTCTATATCCTTCTTATAATGAGGTGCCCAGAATTGAACACAGTATTGCAGAAGAGGCCTGAGCAGTATAGAATATAGTGGGTACCGTGGCATCACTATGGTTGGCATCACCTGGTTTGTTAACTCATGATTTCATCCCCCGGTTGACCTCCTCCCATATCACACAAAACAGAATCCTTAGTAATGTTTTTGTACCAGTTGTTAGTTGTAAATGTTTGCCTGACTTATACGATTTTTGGTTTACAAAATAGTTAAATCTTTTTATTTTGGTTGTGTATTTACAGTATACACAATGGCCACACGAGTAATGTCCTGTGGGCATATTTGCCCCAAACACAGTACTACTAGATTTTCTATTGGGGATCCTAAAGTTTGGCCTCATCACCATTCTTTAATATTTCTTGATTTTTTTGAATGAAATCACTGGTTTTTCTGTGTGTCCTGAAATATTTTCAATCAAATACCAATGTTACTTTATAGATTGTTGCATACTATTTGTGACATGGTTAAATGTCAATGCACAATGTATGCAGTTACTGTGGGGGTCTATCCTGTTTTTTCAAAGGTTCTGAGCAAGACCTACATGCTGCTTTATGATATCCATTATCTATAACACGTTGTAGGTAACCTCTATCCTGTAACTATTTATTTAATGGATCTGATTACATAGTGAATTGTTCCTCCTTAGAACAGCTCTGTTTCACTGTTAGAAACTGTCCATAGGGGAGGTTATTTTTCATAGGTCTGGGATGGCAGCTATCGAACTTCAAGACTGAAATGTGTTGGGCTTTTTAAGATAATAAAGTTTGTGGACTATTAACAGCACATGGGACCTTGTTTCCTTCAACTCTTCTATTGTAAATACATGCTTTCCAGTTTTTTGTTCTGTTCAAACTCTCTTTATGCCACTTTATAAAGGGAGCTTAAATTCATTTTAGGAATGATTTCCTGAATTAGCATATGGGGCCTGGCATATTTGGGTTTGCCCTGTTCCCTTACATATCCAGTATCTAACTGGAAAAGATCAGAGCCACAAAAAATAGACTCCTAGAACTGAAGCCAAGTGTCTCCCTTGTATCTGCCAATAAATGCCTGAAGCTTTCTTGTAACAGTTGGGAGACCACCAAACATAATGGGGCATGGGGCATGGGCCTGGACCTCTGGGAAGGCCAGACTCAGGTCCAGTACCTGAGCTATTTCATCCCTGTAGTGGTGGAGGCAATGACTGAGAGCTTGCCTTCCCTGGCCAGAATACTCTGGTCTGTCCCTGGAGTATTCTGGCCCCAAATTTGCCCTGAATTCCTTCAGTTGGTCTTTCCACAATGATGACAGGTGGCTGCCTTTCTACAAGATCCCCCTTCATCACCTGGCACCACCGCTGAGATCACAACAAGGTGCCCAGCCATGTTATGGATGCTGGGCACCTCATTCTGAGCTCAGTGTGACTTGTGCCCAGAGTGGTGGTGTCACACTGCTCACAGGGACCGCATGGAAAGGCAACTGCCTGTTATCACTGTGGAGCGAACCAAAAACCCGGAGCAAAAGGTAAGGTTTTTAAATTCAGAGTAAGAAGAGGAAAGGCCAAACTGGGTTCAGATATCATGAAGACAGGCAGCACCCAATTTGGAGTTTTGACCTTACATCATATAAACAGGATGCAGGGAGCCAGGAGAAAATTCGGAGTAAAAAAACCCACATAGACAAACCCTGAGAGAGAATAAAAATTCAATGCCCTTTATTTCTGACCAGAGAACACAAGTTTCTACAAATCTTTTTTAAAAAGGAGATGAGATACACAAATTGCTTTGCATCTCTTGCCGTCTCCTGACTACCACACAAGGCCAAGTTCAAAGCCAACTTCAGGGGTGAGGAGAGGTGAGACTGTGGCTGGTGGAAATGGGGAAAGAGACAAAGATAGTGTAGCTTCCCACCCCTCTTTTTCTATATTCCAACCAGATAAAGAAGACTGGCATGATGTAGGGAAGGCCACATCCAGCCAGGGTTCTTACAGCATCCCAGGCCTGCAGCCAGGAAAGCAGTATCGGGTTCGACTGGTGAAAGAACATCGTACTGGAGATCTTCAAGTCATCTGGGAGACAGAAATGGTAACCACTGGTACTGGTAAGTGATACTGTCGACCACTGGGTGGCCAATGAAAAGAGTTGCTATCTCTCAATATGAGGGGTGGCTGGGGAGGGACCTAAGGTGGTTTCATCCAGATCATGGGGAGTACCCCTACTAGCATCTACCTCCTTACACACACACCTACACCGCCACCATCTTTGGGGATTAATCCACTAACAGAACTACAAACTGTTCCATTTGTGCAGATGTTACCGCTTTTAAAATGCCATCTTTTTGACCATAGCTTCTATGGCAAAGGGCACAACAGGTGCTAGAGGTTCAATCATGAGATGGACAAAAAAAAATTCAACATTTCTTCAGAAGCAGTGCTTACCCATGTGATTTCCACCTCAGAAGTCCCTGCTATAAATTATGAGTACAGTATGCCAAACCCACAGGCCATTGATTTAAGAAACTTGTCTTAATCTAAGGCCTGGTGCTACCAATGCAATACCAGTAGCATAGCATTTTACATTTCATAGTGAACTAAGCACTCTCTAAGCGGTTTACAATCCGTAAGTCAGTTGCCCCCAACAAGCTGGGTACTCATTTTACCAACCTATGAAAGGATGGAAGGCTGAGTCAACCTGGAGTCCTGGGGACTGAACTCACAATGTTGTGGCTGTAGTACTGGCATTTAACCTCTGTGTCACCAGGGTCCATCAGATAGTGCCATAGATAGCCAAAGCTAGAGAAAGCCATGGGTAGAAAAGGAGATTATATGTATATATGGTTGTCAGTGGGTGCAGATGGAGAATTACAGCAGAGAAAGGTTTGACTGCTTGCCATTCTCATTCACCAAGAGGGTTTCCTTGTCATGGCGGGACAGCTCCTTGACGCCACATGTTTTCTATGCCCATTCCTTGCCCAAGGGCTAGAGTGGGAATTATGTGGCTCTCCAGATATAATCAGACCAAAGTTCCCACCAGCTTTGACAGCATCGCCAAGGGCAGGAATGCTGGGAGTTACAGTCCAGTACATCATGGCTTCCAGGAAGGCCATCCCCACCCAAAGAGGAAGCTGTGCCCACTTTAGGACAAGCAGCTCTGCTCCATAAAGAGGCCTCCACTTTCAGCTCCAGTCTCAAGACTTCATCCATTGCTTCCAAATACCGATCTTTTCTGGGAGGAGGCAGTTGTTTGATCATGAAAAGGATAGAGCTAACCACAAGAGAACCTGAAATGGAATAGCTGGGAATACTGAGCTCAAAGCTTAAGAAAGCCCACCATCTTCCGAGGCAGGCCATTCTACTCTCATACAGTTCTTGCAGTAAAAAAAAAACTTTCTAGTGTTTAGGTGGAATCTAAGGGTGCATCTATACTGTAGAAACAATGCAGTTTGACACCATTTTAAGTGCTCTAGCTCCATCCTATGGAATCCTTTTAGTTTGACAAATTCTTTAGCCTTCTTTGCCAAAGATGGTGCTTCACAAAACTACAAATCCCAAGATTCTGTAGGATGGAGCCATGACGTCAATGATGTCAAACTGCATTATTTCCACAGTGTACATGCACCTTAACTGTACATTTTAACCTATTAATTAAGCCCTTCCCTTCAAAATGATGGGTGGCATCCTGTTAGGCAGTTTTGAAGTTGTAAACTGGGCTGTAAGCTAAGCTCTTGTAATTGTTTAGTATTGACATTTACGATGGGGGCACCATAGCCATGACTGCAAATGTGCCTAAAAGCCGAGTTAAAAGCCAGGTACCTGTACCAAGGGATGGAGTTTTGTAGACAGGGCACTGAAAGATGACATGTGTAGCCCCTCCTGCAATTGAGCCATGGTGGGATGAGGAGTTGTGATTGATCCATGCTTCCACTCATCACACCGTGGTTCACTGGCAGAATGGGGCTGGATGTGCCACCCTTTAGTGCCCTAATTATCAGCACCATAGAATACCATCCCTCGGTATGGCAGCCTGGATTTTAAAGTGGCTTTTGCAGATCAAATTGGGAAATGAAGTATAGCCACAACATCATAGCTATGTGCGCGGTGTAAGATCTCAGCCAGTGTGTTATAAGTAGCATGTTAACACCCTATTTTTTCTTTACGGATAATGTGTTACTAACACGTTAAATTTAATGAATTTGTTTCAAAAACTCTTCAAAATTAAAAATGGCCAAATCTCCCCCAGCATCTTAGAAGTGAGAAGTAAACCTTATTCACACTCATAAACTCATAAACTCTCACAAAATGTAACACATGAAAGTTGAAATTATAATATGAAGACAGAGAAAAACGTCATTATCCTGATTACCCCCAACAGTTACATGCAACAGGGAAAGCTGTTCCAAAAATGGCTCTGGACCTTGAGAAGCTGCTCTCCCCTCCTTTACACAGAGACTTAGGTGATTTCTCTGGGCCTCCGGGGAAAGGTTTTTTGGAGCAGGACATCTGTTTTTTTGCTAGGGTGGAAATGTATGTGGCTCCCCTCACCCTTTACACTCCATCTTTTGCACTGAAAAATAAAATATTATTAATAATATTAAAATGTTATTAGGAAGAAGCACTCACCTGGTGAAATCCAGCACACATTTCCAGTCTGCTTTCCAGGCTGAACTAAGAAGTGGCTAAGCAGATATTTATTCTTAAGATTCTTGACTAAAACGGCAGAGACACGGTGGAGAATCTCTGACCACAGTATAACACTGAAAAAAGTATACCCATTAATGATAATATACAGACAGGGAAAAAAAGCATCCAGTAAAATCTAAGTAAGAAAAAGAGACAGTGAATACCAT
Source organism: Sceloporus undulatus (assembly GCF_019175285.1). NCBI lineage: Eukaryota > Metazoa > Chordata > Lepidosauria > Squamata > Phrynosomatidae > Sceloporus > Sceloporus undulatus. The sequence goes on from NC_056523.1 coordinate 190,864,594, forward strand.
CTAACCAAGGCAGGGTTGGACCCATTCCACGCTCATTTCCTCTCAAACTCACTTTTAAAAATATATATATATTTGTATTTGTTAATAAAAATAATTGAATTAAAATTAAATAGTGCAGGAAAGTAAAGGCATGCACTTTGGTTTGGCTACCTGCTTCTCTCCAGTGGATCTTAAAATCAAGACTGTTCTAAGATTACATAGACTTCGAAGACATTGCTATCTGAGGAAGTAGACCTAGTTTATGAAACCATATTCTACAACTTCTTTCAAACAATTAGTCTCAGAGGTGCTACAAGATCCTTTGCATACTATAGTTATATAGTGTACAATCCAGATTATTAAATTGAATAGTCTCTCACACATTCTCTTGAGCTTACCTCAGCATTGCATATATCTCTTTCTTCCTTGAAGTGTAAAGAAATATCATTAGACAAGCGGAGCTCTGCCTTGGCTGTGCTGTTTTGTTGCTCTCTCCCACATTCTGGAAGGCGCAACCTCACAAAATGAAATGATGTAGAATGAGTTGGCCCTTAGAATGCCATGTGTAGGAGCACACTAATTTATCTGAACAAAAAGGAGATGATTGGTTCCTAGACATCTGTTTGCAGTATAACAGATGGATCCTGGGGGTGGGAGATAAAAAAATGTCCTAAAATGTAAAGATACACAACTGAGCACAAAAGTTAGAACCATACAAGCCATTGTATTCCTTATTACCATGTATGGATGTGAGAACTGGACAGTTAAGAAACAAGATAGGAAGAAAATCAATGCATTTGAGATGCGGTGCTGGAGAAGAGTGCTGAGGATCCCATGTACAGCCAAAAAGACAAATAAATGGCTCCTAGAGCAGATCAAGCCAGAAATTTCCCTGGAAGCCAAGATGACAAAACTTAGGCTGTCGTACTTTGGACACATCATAAGGCACAACTCACTGGAAAAAACAATAATGCTAGGAAAGGTGGAGGGAAATAGAAAGAGAGGAAGGCTGCATGCTAAATGGATGGGCTCTATTAAGGAAGTCATGGGTATGAATGTACAGGAACTAAGCAGAGTAGTAGAGGACAAGGGGGTCTTACAGATGTCTCATCCATAGGGTCGCCATGGGTTGAGATTGACTTGAACAATAACAAATCTTACTACACTATTATATATTATCTGACTTGAACATCTTCCAATTATTCTATGATCCATGGATCTTGGTATCCACAGGGGGTCCTAGAACCAAACCTCAGCAGATAGTAAGGGCCCACTGAATACAGTACAAGTAAGAAATTACTATTGCGGGTGGAGAGGCCATTCGGGGGTTAGTTTCTTTGGTGATCCACATTAGAACCATTTCTGTAGAATCCACATTACAACCAATCTATTCAGGTGCTCCTCTCATTACCTGAGTACGGATAGCAAAGAACCACCTATCCGATTCCTTCCCACTCCCAACTCATATTGTCAGAGGAGGTCTAAACAGGAGCTGTTAAGGAACACAAGGAGTTCAACACAATCTGCCTTGTCAGAGTTTACAGTTGCCCGGATCTCTGCGACCATGTTCCTCTGCGCATGGTTACAGCTCCTTTTGAGACCTTTCCTCCCAACAGAGGAAGGTCAGGAACGGAGCCTTGTTCCCTTCACTCATGCAGAGGAACTAATGCCTGAATACAGCTTGTGATGAAGTCCCAAGTGTCACAGCACTGTTCCTTGCTGGGACACAACTGAATATAAAGCTCACCTTCTCCTTTTCACAGTCAGCTTTCGGTATTAACCACGTACATTTGTAGGATTGTGTAACATTGTTGTGTATTAATCAGCTTTTTAATATAACTGTCTCAAGAAAGCTCCTCTCTTGAAGCAGTTCAGAGAAAGAAATAAAAACAATAATATATGTACCAATCATAACATAACAGTAAAATCAAGGCCAGAATCAAAAACAGCAGTTATCCAGTTAAGAACAACAGCAGCAAATAGTCTGAACACTGAGTTAAGCAATTGCTTTCAAGGAAGACCAGTTTTAACTAGGGATGAATGAGTTTTATCCATTTCTGTTTTGTTCGGTGTCTCATTTTTCTAATCTTAAATACATTTCATTTTTTTATTATTATTATTACAGTATTTAGCATTTTTGGAAAAAAACTGCATGAATATTAAAAAGCTTTTATCCATGTTTGTGTGTGTGGCTTTAAAAACAATCTTTTGCAAGCAGTTTCCTGTAATATCATGCGTTTGCTACACTGCTTTTATTATACATATAATGAATATATACATATTTGGGGTTAGGCTTGCACCAACGCATGTACCCTTGTATTCATTTTTGTATCAGATAAAAGCAAAGTTCAGAAAAGTATGAATACCTAAAGATTCACTGCATTTTGTGTTGCTTCAGGAAGTACAAATTACTAGGTTCTCATTAAAATGTGAATCAATTTGGCACCCATTTCAAATTGGAAATTGAAATTTCTGCCCCTGAAAGATACAAAGGAAGCTTCATCTTTCATGGGTTGTTTTTCTTCCATTAGGATCAGTTATTGTAACTCAGAACGGATGAGGTATCACACCACAAGGTTTCTTCTCTAGTTGTTATTAAATTGTTTTTGAGAAGGACAATATAAAAGGGGTGTGTGTAAGAAAGTGAGTACCTGCGCCAATTCATAGCTGGTACTTTACAGTCTATCAATTGTATTTTTAAAGATGTAGGTTTTCCAAGCCTACTCGTATTTATTTTTATCATCTTGAGCCTTGCCTGCCGCCTGGTTTCTTGGGAATTTTAATAGGTTTTGTGATGTATTATTTATGGCTGTTGTTATTTGATGTGACATCTTTAAGGGGAGGAAGGACTTGCTGTGATCTGACAAACGTGTCAGATTCATACTGTCAGAAAGTGAGACGTGGGAGGAGGCACTGAATGAACTGCTTCTCTCTGGGCTTTGGAAAAGATGAAGCAGGCAAGGAATTCATGACTGACTTGAAATATTTTAAAGGCTGTAGCCAAGAAGACACAGAGAGGCATTGTTCCCTTTTTTTGCCAGAGACAAAGGGATAAAAACTAACAGCTGCTGTTTATATTGCACGAGAGTCCATTTTAGGCAGCCATGCTATGTGTGAAAGCAAGAGAAATATATTAGGTTTGGGCTGGCATGGAATATGAGGCTTTTGAGGGTGGGGATGGAGAGAGACTTCTGTTGAAAATGTTGCTGGCATATTATCTCGCTTTGCCTTCCCTCCAAGCTGTGGGAGGGAGAGAGAGTGATCCATTTGCCTGGCACCTATTTAATCAGCTTTTAGACATCAGGGGAACTATTCTATTCTCCCACAATTTTAGCTGTGTTTAATTATGAGTTGCCAGGTTGATGCCATAATGCGGGCGCTGCTAGTAGTTTGGTTATGTATTTTTGTGGTTTTTCGTGGTTTTTCAGCCATCCCTTCACTTGTCCACTGTCTCTGTTTGCAGTGTGTTGATTTTATTGTGAGCTGCCTTAAAGATTTGTGCGGGAAGAACAGAAGAAGTATAAATAGAAAGATACTGGTAAACCCCCCCCCCCCCATTTCACTGCCTGTAAATAACAGCGTATGTTGTGTTTTTCTGCACCAACCAATTGCAACCTTTTTCTTTCCCCAGACATATAGAAAATACTTATAATTCTTTTAGATCATTGTGCATTGGGTTTATCCTTTGTCGTTGGATTTGCTGCGGTTTTCTTTTGCCCTGTCTCCATTCTCTTTTTAAATCTTAGACTTTATTATTTGAATTTGTTTGCAGCCTGTAAAGAGAGCAAAGCATATTGAAACAGCTTTAAAATGTAAGAAATAAATGAGATAGAGAATCTGGAGGCACGGCTGTTAATCCATCCAATATTGTTTTCTGAACTGTCACAGATTGCTGGATGGATGGATGGACAGACAGACACACTTAATTTCCAAATCCAGTCCAATGATAATTGTCTGTCATTCTTTTTAAAACATCATGGGAACCTTATTAAAAAAAAA
>NC_056523.1:190868671-190873741 GCF_019175285.1 Sceloporus undulatus
AAAGGTGCTACAAGATCTCAATCATTTAAGCTACAGACATACATTAACACATACAGTATATTAATTCTAGAGTCCTTGCTATTTCACATATAACAAAAATAATCCCAGAGAGAGTTTTATACACAGGGAAACTGTGTTTTGTTAAGCAGGATTACTGCTTTCACATATCAGCACTAACGAACCACTGTAAAGATCTAAAAGACCTGCATCACGTTACATAACCCTTTGAAAAGTTAGGGCAAGGGACATGTTGCTTCTTGACACAGGGCCATATGCACTGTTCTTTTACCTATGTTCAACCTTTATATGGTATATGTAAATAAATGCAAAGATTAAGCCATCAGTTATCATTTTTCTGCAAAAAACAAGATGGCACCCTCTCCAACTTCATGTTCAAAAGCTGGTTGAATGGTCAGTTCAATGTTTGTTTAGTACTGGTGGTAGGACTCTGCTCTCCATCACACCTGAAGGCAGCAGGCTATCTTATGGGATACAGGACAGGCCTTGTGAAACCCACAGCTCTGTCCTCCAACACTTTGCTGCTGTCTCCCAGCATCTTTTGTCTAAGGCGACCATTTCTTTCAGAAGAACAAGCCTGGATAAGCACTTCTCTGCTGGAAACTCTCACTGCTTAGAAAATAAGGGTGAGTCCAGTGAATAGCACACAAATCCAGCTTATTTGCATTGGCAGGAGAGATTCTGGCAGTTCTGTACTCTTTTCTTATACAAGATGAATTTCATCAGAGGCACTAAACCTGCATAAATCCATCCAGTCATCCACACCATCCTATTATATCACCATCTAAGGGACAAAATCACTTATGTAAGTTTCTTCATACAGCACACCAAGACACATACACGTTGCTTAAAATAGTTCCTGATCTTGGAGACCCTAACGCAGGGTTCTCTTGGTGAGGGGTTTTCTTGGCAAGATTTGTCCAGAAGTGTTGCGCCGTTGCCTTCCTCTGAGGCTGAGAGAATGTGACTTACCCAAGCTCTCCCAGTGTGTTTCTATGGCCGGGAAGGGATTTGAATCCTGGTCCTCAGTGCTCAAAACTGTGTATGCACAATCATTAAGCAAATCTGAACAGCTGTCTTTGATGGCAAATGGCCTCCATCTAAATCAAAAAGAGAGAGTCAATGGCCTGTCAGGTGTTTCATCTCCCATCATCCTTCAGTATTGGCTATGCTGCTTAAGGCTGTTGGAAGCTGCAGTCCAACAATTTCAAGGCCTACCCTATTTAGATAGATTCTTGTATTCTTAGCTGTTCTCACATCTGTATGTTGTTGTAAACTTATTTTCCTGGACTAGAAGGTGATAAGGGAGACAGAAAAATATTGTACATTTACTATAGTTTAAACTGTTTGTTGGCATAAGACCCCAGTAATCCTAGGACAACTGAAAGGCAAAAGTTTATGGAGAATGTTGATTATCTCAAAAGAAGATATTGTGAGAAATAGTCATGTTCAGGAGAGATGCATGTGCTTTGAGAGGTTTTGCTCATAAATAGGTCACCCAGAAGAGACAAACAGACCTGAATGAGCATTATTCTGTTCATATAGACCTGTTTCTGAATGGTTGCCTGTTCTTACCAATATTTTTTCCAGGCACAGGTACACAGATCTGGAACATACTAAAAGGTGTTAAATTCTGTCCCAAACTAATGTATAGCAATTTTAAAAAATTGACTTTCTTCCAATGAACACATTCCAGTGTATATTGTTCCTCCTCACTTTATCATCACACCAACAACCCTGTGAAGTAGGTCAAATTGTGAGGATGTGACTGACCTATGGCCATACAATGAGTTCCACTTCTGAATGGGGGACTTGAACGTGGATGTCTTAAAACAACTAGTTAACAACTAGTTAATAAACAACTAAACCACAATGGCACCCACTTGAATTTGCTGTTAAAAAACGAATATAAATTCTCCTATGACATATTTTTGAATTTTCAGATGATAATGCTTAGTAAAGTGTGAGATAGCAGAAAAGGTCACACTACAGATGGATTGACTCAGTCAAGAAAAGCATGATCCTGACTTTGCAAGACCTGAACAGGGAAGTTCATGACTGGAACTACCTCATTCATAGGGTCATCAAAAGCCAAAGTTCACTTGACTTAACACCAACCTTTCCTTGAGTAAGAATATGGGGCTGAACGATAATTGAGGAAGTCTTATTTTAAAGAAATAAGTGAACCGGAGCCTGGTCTAAGAGGAGAACTTATACAAATGGATGGATTTATCATAGATCTTCAAGACAGAAGAGACTCATAGCTATAGATGAACAATTTGAGATCAGCTCCCTTTCAACAGATCTAGACTAAAATTTATAGCCAATTATACAAGTTATGTGGGTATTTCTCTGCTTTCCTGTCACCTCTGATTTTAGCCTCAGTTCCCCCCTACTAACTGCAGGAGATGAGAATGAATTTTCTTAGCAGAAATATAATGTTGTGTGCTGTCCCTCCCTCTTGTAATGCAAAGTATTTCAGCTTGATTTGTTTTAGGGTGGGCAAAGAAGCCTATCAGCTTTAAAAAAACAAAAAGACCTGCTACTGGTAAAAATGAAAATGACTAGCTTGAACTCTTCCTTGAAGTCAAGATGACTAAACTGAGGCTGTAGTTTGGCCATATCTTGAGTAGGCATGAATAACTGGAAAAGACAATGATGCTAGGAAGAGTGTAAGACAGCAGAAAGAGAGGAAGACCACAGGCCAGATGGTTAGATTTGATCAGAGAGGAGGTCTTGGAGATGTCTCATTCACAGGGTCACCATGGCTCAAGGCTGACTCAAGGGCAATTAACAACAAGAAGAAGAGGACAAATGCTGAGGTGGTGACTTATGCTCTTTGGGGACATATTGCACCCCTCTCTTTCTGTTTCTCTGTACCGTCCAGGTATCCCGATTTGGCCCTGGTGGCGTAGTGGTTAAATGCCTGTTCTGCAGCCACTCACTCACAAACCATAAGGTTGTGGGTTCAATACCAGCGAAAGGGCTCAAGCTCAAGTCAGGCTTGCATCCTTCCAAGGTCACTAGAATGAGTACCCAGATTGTTGGGAGCAATTAGTTTACACATTGTAAACCACTTAGGGAGTGCTTAACTACACTGATAAGCAGTATAGAAATGTAGTTGCTATTGCTAATTAATTCTCTACCATGCCATTTTCCCAGCTGCTTTTAAAATGTCTTAGGTGCTTTCTGCACTGCCATTTGGGACGTCCGGAGGACGTCCCATTTTTAAAAAGGGGCGTCTCTTATAGACGCCCCTGGGCCTAGTACGGACTCCGTCCGTACAAGATGGCGCCGGCCATGTAGAAGGGCCGGCAGTGTCCGTACGCGTCGCGCCGCTTGTGACGTAGCATTTTGGAGCTTCTTTTTCAGTCCGCGCAGGAGTCGGGCCGTGTGAAGGCTCCGGCTCCCCCGCGGACCTACTGGCGGCGGCGGCAGACCGCCGCAAAGCGGCGGTCTGTACCCCGCCTTAGTTTGCCTCTCACTTTCCCTTTTTATCCTCAGCTTACTTCCATTGGTGCAAACTGAGTTCCAAGTGCAAAAGTAGTTTGAACTCAATTAACTCAGTAGGGTGGGGGGAAAGAGAGGAGGAAGGAGTCATACCCTTCCCAGTATGATCAGGCAAAAGTAAATGGCTACAGCCTCTCCTAGTTTGCGTTTTGTTTCTCATAAATAACTTTTGCCATCCTGACCATACATTGTTTGGCCATGAAATGTTGGAGAGTATAGTTTTCTTCAGCCAAAGTCCTACATACACTGGTCTTTGCCAGATTACTATTCTGGTTTTCAGATGATGTTCTTAATTCACTATGATTGGATACGATGTACAGATACACACCCACGTGCACACCAGACAACAGGGTTATACAGCATAATAGCCATCTGTGTGTATGTGTGTACATGCACATATATTAAAAACACAAAGAGATAAAGAATATGGAACAATACAGCTGGCCACATTTTTTAAAAGGTTTCTTGGAAGTGTGGCAATGGTGATTAGGTTGATGAGGGTCCACATGTCAACATTTTACTAAGCCACCACTGGTTTCTGTTCCTCATTTACAGGAAGTCAGTAGGAAGTCTGTAAGATATCCTAGTGGCAATAATTATGTTATGACATTTCAGACCAAGAGGTTCCAGTGCTGATAATTTTAAGCAGAAAGTTAGTTTCTGGTGGAGTCAGGATATTTATATGTTCAGCATTCTTGGAGTCAGGCAACTGAAAGGTTTGCAAGCAGCTAGTTACCAATAATTAGTTAGTTCTAAATAATTATTTCCTACAATAACTAAGACAGAGATCAGAATCCCTCCCTATCTTCTGTTTTCTCTCCTTCAAATTTCAGGGCATGATCCTCTCAGAGCAGGGGCTTATTCTTTTGTTTTTTGGAAAGTGTTGTTGATATTGATGATGCTATATATAATAACAATAATTGTAATATCAAATTACATTTTTTGCAAACATAAATAGACAAATTCCCCTTCCCCTACACAAAACACATGCCCACTTTGCTCCAGCTTTAGTCAATTTTACTAGATTCAGTGTCCAAGCACAAAATATGCATGACTTTGTCTGGAAAAAACTTGGGCAGAATCCAACAAAACATCTGTGATTGGAAGGAAATACTATTACAGATGAGATTGTATACCTTTTCACATTTTTCAGGGCAGAAACAGAAATTTTATCTTTTTCTCTAAGCTTTTATTTAGCTTTCCCAATGGGGTACCCATGGCTGGAAGGTGACTGCTGAATCTAGTCTTGATGGTTTCTGTTGGCACTAGGCTACGATCTACAGGGCAGGCCTCTTTGGCGTTTGACAGCCTCAGAGGATGGCAATGGCAAATCCCCTTCTGAACAAGCCTTGCCAAGAAAATACCATGATAGATCTGCCTTAGGGTCACTGTAAGTAAAAAATGACATGAAGGCACACAATAACGTAAGTCGATAGGTGATTTATAGGCACAAACGTGCACACAAAAGACAAAGAAGGTTATCGCTTGGGGGCAAAACCGTCCCCCGATGTGTTCTAACGAGCACGAGCGTGGGCGCGCACG